>NC_077232.1:165354086-165559086 GCF_027887165.1 Monodelphis domestica
GAATCCAGTGCAAAAAGGATATGCATAGGCCAGACTCTCTGCTTTTGGTCCAGCTCTTCAAGAAGTTTGCTAAAGGGAACAGGCAGCCATATGTGACTAGTGCTCTCTCTGGCACAGCTTTTATTATTTAATAAATAGTCATAAATTAAGGTACAATCTCCAGAAAATTTAAATCTTAGCAAGATACTTCCTTCCTATGTGACCCTGGGCAAGTCACTTAAACCTCATTGCCTAGTCCTTACCCTGGAACCAATACACAATATTGATTTTAAGATAGAGGGCAAAGGTTTATGAAAGAGAGAAACAGAAAGAGAGAGGGAGAGGGGGAGGAGAGAGAGAGAGAGAGAGAGAGAGAGAGAGAGAGAGAGAGAGAGAGAGAGAGAGAGAGAGAGAGAGAGAGAGAAGTTGACTACCAATGAGGGCCAGTCTAGCAGGATTGTAAAAGAATACAGAAATTTCACAAAAACCACAGAGCCAAGTACAGAAGAACAATTCATAGAATCGCAAATAAGTTATTTTTCTAATTAATAAGCTCTCTGAATTAAGGAGGATTCCATCCAAATTCATTCTTTTGGCTAATATACTTCAGATCCTGGTTCAGGGCAAATAGGATATGGGGACCTTATTAACACCTAGCCCCAAGAATATATATGCTTCTGTCCCCTGAAATAATCTCAGATATTAATCAAGGAAATTGAGTACATTTATCTGGAATCTCCTCTATTTCCCTTATGTGCTTTAATATTTTTCAATATTGTTGCTCCTGCTCTTTCACTCCTACTATAAGGGGTGATGATGGGAAATTTTCCTGTTCTTCACTAAACCTAGCCTATATACCTATTTTCCTGGTCCTATTCCTTTTAGCCTCCTCCATGAACTTACTTAAACAATCAGCAATCATCTCCAATCTCATTCATTTTCAGTTACATACCTTACCACTGACAAATGAGCTCAGTTCTCCTCAGTCCTAGATTTTTACCCCTTAATCTTATTACTCAAATACACAATTTGGCTCCAGCTACCTACAATGAATGATATTTCTTCCTAGAGTTTCCTACTGGTACCCAATTGGCTATATCTCAAACTAAGCATATTATTTTTCCACATATGCCTGCCCAGACATCTGACCTCTGTATTTTTATCTTATCTTTTATCTTATAGTTTTAACTCATTTAATTTAGTCCTATAGAGCAGTTAGATGCCTCAGTGGGTAAAATACCAAGCTTGGGGTCTGGCAGATTTGTCTTCCTGAGCTCAAATCCAGTCTCAGACACTTACTAGATGTGTGACCCCAGAAATGACACATAACTCTATTTGCCTTAGTTTCCTCATCTGTAAAAATTAGTTTTAAAATGAAATGGCAAAGTATCCCAGTGTCTTTACCAAGAAAACTCAAATGGGGTCATGAAGAGTTGGACAAGACTGAGACAAATAAACAATAGATATCATGTCCTGTACATTCCACATGAACATCATCTCTTAAATATTTCTCCTCCTATATCCACTGTTATCATCCCAATGTAATCTCTTAACAGAGAACTTTTTAGTTCTATCTTTTCCTTCAATGTGTCCTTTGAACTCATGTCAAAATGTTCTTTGTCAAGCATAGTTTGGGTTATGCCATTCTTCAATTCAAAAACTTTCACAGCCATATAATTACCTATTAAATAAAATTTTAAAAAGATAGACCTTTAACTTTATATTCAAGCTTTTCCACAATTTTGATACCACTTATGCAAATTTTCATTTTTATCTACTCATTCCCTACATTTCTTCTCCTCAAATTCTATTATTCCTGACTTTCTGAACATTTACTGTATACTTTTTTTTCTTTCTGGGATTTTTATCAGGTTGTTTTGTTTTCATAAATATGTTTCATTTCATTAAGAATCAATTGGTTTTAAGTGGAAAAGCAGAGGGTAGAATTTTATTTAAGATATGAAGATACAATGAATTTTTAGTAGAATCATATTCAATTTATGACATGACTTAATCAGGCCTGGTTTGAAAGTAGAAGGTCTAGAATTTTGAGAATTCAGAATCAGTCCTCTACAATAGCCCTTTTTATAATCTATTATCTACACCAGTATTCCCAAGTATTCTGGGGAAAAAAGTTCCTTGATTGAATGGCTATTTTACTTTTCAGAAAGTCTTCTTCTTTATTGCTTCTTTAAATATGTGTGCATGTGTATTTGTGTGTGTATATATGTGTGTATGTATACATGAGTGCATGGGTAGATGTGCATGTTTGCATGCACACATTTGCATTTATATGTTGTATGTGTTGAGAACAGGAGGGGATCAAATAAAACAAATCATATTCTTGATACTGATGGACACCATACAGTGTATTTTTCCTCATAATTTAAAAACTGAAACAGAAACAAAAGCAAACAGTTAATTGAAGCACTAAGTCATAAGGGTCAATCAATTTGCCTGAAATGTCATAATTTAAATGTGTATCATAATTTAGAACTTTCAACTAGTAGTGGAATACAATGGCTTTTGTAGTGTTTGCTTTTGATTTATAAATTCTTTTTTATTAGATTCTCCAAAACCTCTATACCATGAGCCATGCTGAAACTCTGTCTTGCCTAAACTTTGTTTTTATTGTTCTAATCATTTGTAGCTGGAAATAGGCGACAGTAGAGAGGAAATATCAATCTGGATATAAGCTCTTTAATACCAAAGAGTGTTTAATTTTCTTCAGACCCCCTGAGTGCTCAGTGCTGGGCACATCTTCAGTTCTTAACAAACCTTTACTGAACTAAATTGAGTTAAGATTTCAGTGGCAGCTAGGAGCATCATACTATATTTAAACTCCATCCCCCAAAATTGATATTTAATACTAAACCAGCTCATTTTCTATTTCCCAGTCTTGGAGCATATGTTTTGGATCTTTATGTCTTTTCACAGGCTGTCTTTCCATAATGCCTGAAAGAAAATCCTTTCACAACTTCTTCTATAATCACTAGTGACTTTCAAAACTAGCCTAATGTGCCATTTCCAATGGGAAATTTATTTCCCCTAATTTCTTTCGTTATTATTACTCGCTCACTGTTTTCTCTACATGCAATGTAAGCTCCTTGACGACAAAGATTATTTTTTTCCACCTTTGAGTCACTATCACCTAATGTACAACTGAGCACATTTCATTTACTCAGTAGATATTTGTGGATTGGATTGGATAGGAATTCTTATCTTTATGAAAACTCTGTCAAGAGAGAAGTCTTATGCTCTTATCTCTTAATAATCACTGCTTCATTCAGAAAGGATTTAGTTTCTTTCTTTCTTTTTTCTTTCTTTTTTTAGGGGGTAGCTCTTTCTACTTGAGAGATTCTTATAAATCAAATACTTAAAGCAGGGGGAAAGCATGTGAGATTATAAAAGAATTGTACTTCACCTAAAAAAAATCTTTCTTAACATGTATTGGCTTTCAGCTCCACAAATATACTTTGTGATATTGTGCCTTTCACAGTTGGGTGTCTATCTTACAAAGTTTCCAAAGGCCAAATATAGTCATCAGTTCTAGAATTGCTGACTGCTTTGTTTTGTGTAGACAGTGATAATGAATTCAACATATAGCTTGACATAGCATCAGAGAAAGGATTTGTTAGAGGTACTATGTAACTACTATGAGCTCTATGTCAGGTGTTAGGCATACAAAGACAAAAGCAAAATATACCTTATATTTTGTTATTTTAAGTATCATAATGATATTATATAGATCCTGAAAAAATGTTACAGAATCTATAACTACTAATTTCAATTTTTCACAATCTTTTTTCTTTTTTTAATTTATTTTTTCTTAAATTAAATGTAAAAACAGTTTCCAAAAATTTTTAAATAATCTTGGGTCTCTAAATCTCTCCCCATCCCCTGAAACAAACTTTGTGGTGGTAAGCAATCTGAAATAGAGTTTATATGTGTAATCATGTAAAACAGTTTTTTGAATAATATTAATCCTTTTATAGAAGGAAATAAAAAAATTAAGGTTTTTTTTTTTAAGTTTGCTTTGGTCTAGATTCAAACTCTATCCATTCTTTCTCTGGAAGCAGATGACATTTGTTATAATGAGATCTTTGGGATTGTTTGGCATCATTATATTTCTGAGAATAACTAAATTATTCACAATTGTTCATTACATAGTATTTCTATCACTGTGTATAATGTTCCCTGATTCTATTCATTTCACTCTGCTTCAGTTTGTGTAAGTCTTTCCATGCTTTTCTGAACTTCTGCTTGTCATTTATTACAGAGCAATAGTATTCCATTACAATTATATATTAATTATAATTTCCATTCCTATTCTACTCACATTCCAATTCTTTGACCTCACAAAAAGAGCTGCTTTAAATACTTTTGTATATATGAATCCTTTTTCTTTTTTTATCTCTTTGGGATACAAACCTAGAATGGTATTTCTAAGTGAATGGGAATGTACTGTTTAAAAGCACTTTGGGTAAATGTCCAAATTGCTCTCCGGAATGGTAAAAAAAAGTTCACACACCCCACCCCAATGATATACTAATGTTTCAATTTTCCCACCTTCCCACCAAGTTTTGTAATTTTCCTTTTCTGTCATAATGGCCAATCTGATAGCTGCAGGGTGGTACCTAAGTATTGTTTTAATTTTCATTTCTCCAGTTAATAGATATTTAGAAAAATTTTCCATGACTATAGAGAGCTTTATTTACTTAGTCTGAGAATTTCCTGTTCATATCTTTTCTTCATTTATGAATAGGTGGCTTGTATTCTTAGGCCTTTAATTCTTTTATCTATATATTTGAGAAATGAGGTCTTATTAGAGAGAATTGTTGAAATTTTTTACCATTATGATTACTATTTATTTCTCTGAATCCTAGTTTCCTCTACTTACCTTCTGACCACCACATCCCCCTATTTTCCCTCTTTTATATCAGTCTCACCTACTTTTACTCATTCTCTTCCGCTCTTCCATTCATGTAGGGCAAGATAGATTTCTGTATCTAATTGATTATGTATAGTCTTCTCTCATTGAGCCAGTTCTGATGAGAGTAAGGTTTATGCATTCTCCAACCTACCTTCTCCATTTTCCATTCCTTTTTATATACTTCTTTTTTTTGTGAGATCATTTACCCTATTCTATTTTCCCTTCTCCCTATTCCTAATGTATTCTTTTTTCTCATCCCTTAATCCTATTTTTTTGCCTATCATCTGATCATATTCCTCTCACAGTCTGGCCTGCTATCTGTGAATATGACTTCTGACTGCCCTAATAATGTTAAATTTCTTAGAGATTAAAAGGATGATTTCCCCTTGAAGGTATATATACCTTTAACCTTATTGAATATCTTGATTCTTTTTTTTCCTGTTTACCTTTTTAATGCTTCTCTTCAGGCTTATATTTGAAAGTCAGAATTTTGAATCAGCTCTGATCTTTTAATCAGGAATGTTTGGAAATCCTTTATTTCACTAAATGTCTATTTTTCCTCTGAAGGATTAAGCTCAGTTTTGCCAGGAAAGTTATTATTTGTTGAAACCCAAAATCCTAACTCCTTTTCTCTTTGGAATATCATATTTCAGGCTCTCTGATTCTTTTATTTAGAAGCTGAAAGATGTTATGTTATTCTGACTGTGACTCTTCAATATTTGACTTGTTTCTTTTTTGACTGCTTATAATATTTTCTCCTTGATCTGGGAGTTCTGGAATTTGGCTATAATATTCCTGGGAGCTATTTTTTAGTATCTCTTTCAGGAGATGATTGTTGAATTCTTTCGATTTCAATTTTGCTCTCTGGATCTAGAATATCAGGGCAGTTTTCTTTGTTTTTGTTTACTTTTGAAAAATGATGTCTAAGCTTTTTTTTGAATATAACTTTTAGGCAGTCTAATAAATCTTAGATTATCTCTCCTGTATTTATTTTCCAGTTCAATTTTTTTAGAACTTGATATTTCATATTTTCTTCTTTCTTTTTAAAAAATTATTTTGACTTTATTTGATTATTTCTCAACGTCTCCTTGTGTCATTAGCTTGTACTGTGACCAGGGTTCTCTCCTTTACTGTAGCCATAAGTGCTGGGATGTGCTAGTGCTCCTCCTCACCCTGAGACTCTGATGCAGGACTATGTCTTGGATCTGGGTATGAACAATTAGACAAGAATTATGGACCCACAGCCAGCAGAGAGGCCCCTGTAATCTTCTCTTGAGCAATTTTCTAAGCCTTCTTATCATCAGAGACTCAGAGTCCCAGAAGCCTATGCAGCCGATTCAGTTGCCTCCAAGATCTGTTGCCATAGTGGCCCCTGCCTTGACTTGCTGCTCTGCCTCAACTTCCACTTAGGTACAATAGATATTTCATGCCATGCTTCTACATTGTATGGGGCTAAAATAATCACTCCATCTTTTTCTGAGTTATGCTGTTCCAGAATTTATTTTGAGGTATTATATCATAGTTTTTTGGAGGATAATTTGGTAGAGATCAAGTGGGTCCATGTAAATTCTCTGCTATCTTGATTTCCCCTGGCCCCTACTAAGTTGCATTTTGAAATAAAATCTGGATCAGGTTTTTCTTCTTAGATTTTTTTTTATGTGATGGTGAAAAAAAAGGATAGGTTATTTTGTTTAAACTTAAGATTTTGCATAGTGTTTGAGGATAAGGTAACTTCTCTACCTTTTCTATGGGATTCACATAAAGCCCCAAACTGTCAATTTCAGGTTATAGGGAACATTTTTCTTTTTGTACAGCTTTGGGAATTTAATCCAACTGAGCCAGGCTGAGGAAAGGCATCTGGGTTTCTTCTGGTGGCAGCTCTCCGTCACTGGAGTATTTAGATTGATCGGTGGCAGTGCAGGAGTGGCATTTATACAGTATGTGTGTGAATAAAGTATGAAACAAGGCCAATAAATCCTGTCCCCAATGAAAATATGTTAAGGCTTCTTTCATAGCTAAAAATAGATGATTCCCTCAGTTCACATTTGATTTTATGTTATGTACAAAAATGTCCATGCTTCGTTCAATTTATACTTTACTTCAGAATGTGACAATGTTCAGTCCTCAAACCAGCTTTTATGTCATTTTGTAGAATTTAAAATATGTATCCTTTCTGAGCTAAGCCAGAAAATTGTTTCCAAAAAATCTCAAATTTTAACTGATCTCAAAAATATGCATTTCCTCAAATTAACCAATCCCAACCAACCTGCAATCAGAGACATTGAATATCATAGGTGAAAGAGACCTCAGAGGCCACTGAGTCCAACTAAGTAGGAATCCTCTCTACAGTAGCTATGAAAAGTGACCATGTAGCCACCTGATATTTGGAGATCTCCCATAAATTGGACCCCATTACCTCCGTAGTCAATTCATTCTATCCTTAATCACTGGTTCTTATACCAATTGAGAACAGAAAAATCTCCCTAAAGGAGATAAAAATTAAATCTGGTCCTACAACTTAAGGATGATTTATCATGATAAATGTCCATCAATGATTTTTAACAATATTAACTCTCATAGACTATCTAATAATAGATTTGTTGCATATGAAATATTGTAATATAATATAGCTCATATAGTGCTTTCCCCCACCTAAAAATCTGTCTGCTTCTACTAGTGAATTATTTCCAAATGTATTTTATTATTCAACCCAAAATATCCTCTACTTAATTTACTGAGCTTGAATTTAAAATATAGTATAATTGATTACAGAAAATAATTCCAGAGAGTATAATCTCAATTAATAAAAGAATGGTGGAAGTTTGACAGGTCTCCTTCTTCCATATATATAGATAATAAGCATCTTTGTGCCTCAGTAGACAGTCTGAAAGTTAGTGAGGTTGAAAAATTATTCATCTTGAAATCTGCCTGGTGATGAGTCTTTCTGAGTTTAGGCTGACTAATTTTTGACACACACACACACACACACACACACACACACACACATCCCTCTGCTTGTTAAAATTATTTTCTCCAAAAGAATGTTATCCACATCCACAGAAAGAACTGTGGGAACAAAAACACAGAAGATAAACAACTGCTTGATCATATGAGTTGATGAGGATATGATTGGGGATGTAGACTCTAAGCGATCACCCTAGAACAAATATCAATAATATGGAAATAGGTCTTGATCAATGACACATGTAAAACCCAGTGGGATTGCTTGTTGGCTATGGGAGGAGGTGGTAGGAGGAGAGGGCAAGATCATGAATTATGTAACCATGGAAAAATTTTCTTAATAAATAAAATGAAATTTAAAATAAAAATAAGTAAAAAATTTAAAAATTAAAAATAAATAAAAATAAATATATACTTCAGTCACCAAAAATTTTAATAAAATAAAATTATTTTCTCCATTTTAAAGCCAAGCTAAAGTACTATCTTCTTGATTAATCCTTCCCTGACATCTTATCTCTTTTCCCAATTATTAGTGATTTTTTTATTCTTAAATTTGTACTATTTCATATACTCTGGCCTTTGAATTTAATGTAGTCCAGGCCAAAAGGATAAATGTGACTGGGTCAAGGCAATAATATGAATCAAACCCCTGCCAGTGCCAGAACAGGTAGGGGACAATACTTAAGAAGTTCCCATTCTTACTATTCTGGCCCCTTTAGCAGTGTCCCCTTCCTCAGTATGCAAGATTATTTAATGAGTATGGAGGAGTCAATGATGGAAGTCTCAGGCAGAGAAGAAATTAGATTTAGAACCAAAGATTCTTTTTTTTTTTTGTAAATTGGGGTATTTTTATTATTTTTAAATAAAATTTTTCTCCCTTTTATGCTTCCTTCTCATTAAAAAGAAAAAGGACTCTTTTAACAAATATGCATGAAAACAAAGCAAATCTTCACATTGGTCATATCCCCACCTCCAAAAATGTCTCAATCTACAGCCTGCAGGAGACAGGTAGAATGTTTCATCACTGGTCTCCTAGAATTGTGATCAGCCATTTGAACAGAGTTCTTAAGTTAAAATCAAAGATTCTTAAGGAGGATGCTGAATGGGGATTACAAAGGTAAGACTTGGCTTTCAGAAGGAAAGAAGTTTCTCTCAGGAGATAAAGGGAGGCTAGATAGAGGAGCATCATAAGGCATGCTGTGGAAATCAGAGAAGGGGCTTGATTTGCAATCAGAAGTCCAACTGCCAATTCAGCCCCAGTAAGTGATGCTGCTCACCTCTTCAAGCAAGAGTAAGTCGCTTGAAATTGCTGCATCTCAGATCTTTATTAATTAAATCACATTTGGGCTAGGTAACATCTGATAGTACATTAAGCTGCAAATTCTACAATCTTTTGTAATTCCTTATAATCAGACATCATAGGTCCTTTCAAGTTTTCAATCCAGTTGCTGACCAAACTATCATCTAAGATGTCATTTATTTCCTCTATTGAACAGGCCACCCTGATAGTCCATGTCTACCAGCTTGAGAGATTCCCTAGGGCCTTATCGTGACTAGCCTCCATAGGATTCAAGAGGCACTAAGGAGAAGTTTTATATTGTTTTAGGCCTCTCATCTGCATTTATTAGATCATAATTTCTATCATATCTGTGTAGATCAATAGATTTTAAATTGTTTATTATCAGCAATTGAGCCTTGCCTCATTTTTCAAACCCCAGAAATGGGTTACTACATGTATCACATAGTCTCATAGATCTAGAGAAGGGAAAAAAAAAAGTGCTACTGAATTAACAAATTCCTACTAAAATGATTTTGATTTTGTCTCTACCATGCTTTCTCCTCATATAACAGCTTGTACTTAGTTAGTACTTAATAAATATTTGTTGCATTATATTGAATGAATTCTTACCCATGTGGAATCCTCTTTGTTGAGAAAAAAACCCCATACTCCTTTTTCTCATCAGTGTTAGAGTTTTGGGTTTATTTCTTAATTTGCCTAGAATACCTTGTGTGTCAAACACTATGGTAGGGATTGTGAATAAAATCCAAACCTTTCCAATGCAAGTAAGTTTGCACATAGAAACCCATGATCATGAAATATAAACAGAAACAGCTTTTTGGAACATGCCTGACCCTCTTTTTTTACATATGAGGTCTACAAGAAATCATGTGACTTCCTAAATGGATATGAAGTTAGGAAAGAGTCCAGACTAGGATTTATTCTTAGACTAGGAAAGATTATTGGGGATAATTTATTTAGTCTAATCTTCACCCAATGCAGAAATCTTTGTGATGTCCTTGATATATTTTTTGAATTCATGAAGACCCAGTGGCAAAGTCTAACAAAGCTGTACATTCTAATTTTGGGCAGCATTAATTGTTATTTGTGTACCTTCCCCCCCCCCATTGACTACATTAAAGTTCCAGAGGTAATAAAAGGTAAATGTAATCCCTCTAACATGTGTTGTGTATATATATAAACATATATATATATATATATATATATGTGTGTGTGTGTGTGTGTGTGTGTGTATGTATATCAGTACTGCTACCATGTT
Source organism: Monodelphis domestica (assembly GCF_027887165.1). Lineage (NCBI taxonomy): Eukaryota > Metazoa > Chordata > Mammalia > Didelphimorphia > Didelphidae > Monodelphis > Monodelphis domestica. The sequence continues at coordinate 165,364,518 of NC_077232.1, forward strand.
TCCCCCTACTCTATAACTATTCCCTTCCCCAAAGTAAACATCACTAGATCTTTCACTTGTTCCACACATGAATGACAGATTGTTTGGCATCTTGGTGGCATTCTTCTAGATTTGTTTTAGTTTATCAGTGTCAGGGTCGTACATGTTACTGGTATAAAGAATAGATAAGACAGACACAACTAGAACTCAAAACAGAAAAAAAAGTTCAAATTTATGTAGCAACCTACAGTGTATAAAATATCTTACATACATTATGGAATGTGATCTTTCCAACAATGTCATGAAGTTAGAAATGTTATCTCCATTTTACAGAAGAGAGAAATAAGACTGAGTAAATAGAGCTACTCTGCATCTGAATCCAGCAGTCTTTCTCCATTTCTACTTTTTCTCATATCTTAAGAAGTTGGAAGATCAATTCAATTTCAAGCTTTTTTCAGAGAGAGTCGCCCAACAAGATACAGAATGATTAATGCTGATCTCTCAAAATCACTAAGGTATAAAGTGTTACAAAAAGTATTAATATAACCATGTGATAAAGTAGGTCTGTATCGATGAATCACAGTGATGGGGCTGTCCAAGGGCTTATCTGCAGCAGTGAAAAATGAGGTCATTAGTGAAAATCAAATGCAAATATTATAGGATTCTGGAACATTTCTCTTTACACATCAGGGATGGAGTTTTCATTTTAACTTGAAGAAATGTACACACTTCAGTTTTTTAAGAAGTATCTTTCTCAGAAACCTAAGGTCTATTATTTGAAAGAAATTGAAGCCTTGAAGCTGAACTGCTTCAGGATTCTGGATGTTTAAATGATTTATAAGAAATGAATAAAAAAGAAAAAAATCTTTTAGGACAACTAAAGATGGGACATAACAGTTTGCATGCATAATAAAAGTTGCAAATAATTATTTGCTGTTCCAAGGATTGGATAATTATCATAGAGAAACAAATCTTAAAACTTTAAAACTGTTAGTCCCTTATGCTACTAAGTGAACTTGTCTTTAGTAAGAAAAAAAGCTACAGAATCTGAAAAGCTAAAGTCATATTTCTGAAAGTCTTATATTTCCACAAGTATCACTCAGATAAAACTCAGTACACCAAGGAATCTGTGATCTCATAGTTACACATATTCCCTTTTTGGAGTAGATTGCTAGAGGCAAGACTAGTAATTCTGGCAGTTGAAACAAATGCAAGCCATTAGAAGGATGAGTGCTATTGATTAAGATATGACCACCTCTGTGCCTGAGATAGAATTGTGGCAGAAATCATGCATGGGAACTGAAGAGGCTTAGGAACTGGAAAGCCATAATATTTGAAGAAGGCAACAAATGGGGTAGAAAAGAAGACTATGAAATAAGTCCTGAATTAATTGGAGAAATGAAAGTGACCCAGAAGCCCACTGATGACAACAAAAAAGGGGTTATGGATAAAATGGAGTGGAATTTTAAGAGAGGAAAGAGGATTGCTGAATTACAGAGGCAAGGTAGAAGGTTTGGAGTCTGCAAGTGATATTGTAAGGCATAGAGCATGCCAGCTTGACCTTCTGGGACAGAGTGTTGAGGAGATGGTGGAGACAGATGACAACGATGGTAAGAAATGTGATGTCATTATGAAAAATCTAACTATACTGAGCATAAGATGTGAGGAAGATGAATGAAAAGATCTAGCATCAAATATTTTGAAACTTCAGAGGTCATCAAGTCTAAACTTCTTCTACAGATAAAAAACTAAAACCAAAGGGATGAAATGAGTTTTCTTTGGTAATACATCAAAAGTGGAAGAGTTAAGTCTAAACTCAAATCCTCGGGTCCTAACTATATTGTGCTATCTCTTCACTGAATGAAGCTATCTCTTCAATGAATGACAATTTGTGGTAAAAACCCATGAAACCTATGGAAATTAAATACCTATAGGGTACAGACCACAGAGGGTTAATGCTGCATTTACTGTGAACCTTGGGGAAAGAGGAACTGCAGCAGTGATGGCCAGAACATAAACTTTTTATCCCTTTACTTACCTATCTCCAAACTATTAAAATACATCCATAGTAGAGTGGGTCTCCAGGCCAGGCTATGTTTGTATCAGGGTAGGAGTTGGAGTAGAGCCCTTCCTATCCCATTCTGATGGAAGAAAGCCCAGGAAAGAGGTTGATTGGTCACCCAAACCTACAAGTTGGTCTGTTAGGAGTAGGGATTAAGTAAATTGCAAGACTGAAAATGAGTCCAGAAGTTGCTATTAGAAGGAAGAATCACCTCTAGAATTTGGCATTTGAATTTGTGCTAGTGGCTCTACATTAGTTCCAGTTTTACTAATTCCAATCTATCCAGCAGTATAGATATGTATTTTTCCTGGACATAGATTCATTGAATTGCAGAAGCCTAGAACAAAGAAGTAACTTCCTTTTGAGTCAAAGTATAGCATAATGGAATTTCTTGGTTTTATTTATTTAGGTTTTCATGAGATTAGAGAAGCTGGGTTTGAATTTATCCTTACTATTTTTTACAAATGTGTCCTTTTGCCCATGACACAGTTAAAATGGTAAGTAGGGAATCAGGAAGATGAGAATGGAAATGCAGTCTCATACACTTAACTAGCTGTGTGATTCTCTGTTTGCCTCGGTTTTCTCAACTGTAAAAAGTGGACAAAAGCAGCACCTACTTACTAGGATTGTTGTGCAGACCAAATGAGACGATATTTATGAAGCATTTAGCACAGTCTCTACCCCATAGTAGGTAGCATATAAATACTTAATCCATTTCCATTCACTTTTTCTCAATCACAACTTCTCTGCACATTGATTTCCTCCTCTGTAAAGTAAGGAGTCTTGGCAGAATGGTTTTAAAGACCCTCCAGTTCTATAACTATATCCAAATTCACATTGCCTAGTCTCCAATTTAGCTTCTGTCTCGTAAGGCTGATGATTTCATTTTTTTATCAATCCCTGTATATCAATTATACCTGACATAAAGGAAGTACTTTACATATAAAATATCTATTTTGATCCTCAGAGCATCTCTCTGAGGTAGGCATTAGTATTATCCTCATTTAATAGATGAGGAAACTGAGGATGAAAAAAGTTAAGAGATTCCTCCAAGGTGACACACTTACGTCTGAAACTTAAAAATGAATGAATCATGCTTAGACTTTCTTGAGTTCAAATCCAACAAGTCTGCCCACTGAGCCAATTGAGATAACCAATGGACAGCCTTTGTTATTCACTGTTATCCATTCAATGTGAAGAGCTCTAGAGAAAGTCTTGCAATATGCAACATAACCCATAGGTTCATTGTGGAGGATTTATAGAAGGTCAATTATAATTAACAACAAGAATGAATGAATGGTTTGAAATCTATACTATTGAAATAAATGCTACATCAAGATTAAAAATACATTGAAGTACCAGGAGAGGAGTTAGGATATTCCTAATTACAAGAAAGATAAAATCCTAAAGGTCCTCTACATTATTTTTCAAACCCTTCTATTTCAGTGAATGTTAAGTATTTATTACAAGATAGGAGAGGAGAGCGGTAAGGGATAGGTACTTACCCAGGGTCATACCAATATGAAGTGTCTGAGGCCAAATTCAAACCCAGGACCTCACATCATTAGACCTGTCTATCAACTGAGCAACCCACTACCCTCTCTATATTGCTTCTTGAACTTCCTCAAAGTCTTTGGAAGAATAAATATAATTCACTTTTGAATTTATAAAATTAGCATATTAGTTTTTGCCACTACTGGTAAGACAAAGGTATTGATTCTAATCTAAAAAATGTATACAACTAAAATGTTTTACTTGAGTAAGTTATATATTTTGCTTTTTATATCAGTAACATAAATAATAAGGAATATGTCTAACATCATCATCATCATCTTGTGCTTCATGTTTCTCCTCCTCCTCCTTTTTTTTACCCTCTTCATTAATTTATTCATGGTCTTCCCAGATATCACCCCTAACAAAAATATGAAGAGAGGACTAGACCTGAATTTGCTAGGAATGAAAATATAATTTAATTAAGCATATACTATAGGAAATGGTTGTGATCTACATTATTGGAAATAGTCCTGACTAATCAACTAAAGTTAAGTAAAGGGAAGCAAGGTAGGATAAATTGAAATGAAGTCCAAGGAGTAAAGCAAGGGGATGTAAAACATTTTAAAATAAAGTCAAACAATTAAAATATAGACAGGTAAAATAAAGTACAGGGAGAAAAGTAAGAGCCAAAAAACTCAGCTAAGGAAAATAGAAAATCATGGAAAGGAAGGAAAAGAAGAAAAGGAATGAAAAGATATTAAATTAATCAGAGAGAAATAAGAAGTAAAGTAAAATAAAGAAACATGAACAAATGAAAGCTTATATTAAACAAAATATAATAATGAAAAATAAAAATATGCTCTTTTTGGGATTCAGGCATGAACAAATCATGTGAAATATAAGAATTATAGTCATCTTTTGGGCAATTCTATAATATTTACATGATTTGTTCATAAGTTCATAAACAGATCATGTAAATAACAAAGATGTGCCCTAAACTCTCAAAGAAAAGTTAAGAAACAAAACAAAACATGAAGGATAGTAAGCAAAACAGAGAAGATAAAAAAGACCAAAAAGGGCAAAGCGGAGTAAAAACAAAAATATGGAACATGCTAGCCTAAATGATCTTTTTAGCACTTCTTAGTCCCAGAGGCTCAAAAGCCTAGGGAGCTCTTCATTCATTATTAGAGTCATAACAGAAATATATCATTGTTGCATCTTGAAACAGGATTCACAGGGGAATTTTTTTTCCCTTTATCTCTGGGTTTTTTTTTCATTTTTTAAGTAACAGAACATTCAGATCACTGCTTTTCAAAATAGCAATAATGAAAATAGCATCAACAACAAAATAAACTGTCCCCCATGATAGCTTTGCCCTGTTTAAGTCTTAAATGGATGTCCTCAAATTAGATACATATATGTGTATTTTGGGGTATATTTTATTGATGGATAGATTACAGTTAAATATGTTTATTGTATGTTTATGTATGTATAGATTTACAAAGATGGAGAGGTGATATATGTGTGGAAAGAGGTGGATAAAGAGATGGATACATAGATATATTGGTAGATACATATGAGTTTGGGTGAGACAGAGACAGAGACAGATATATGATGAACTAAATCTGTGATGTCACTGGTATAAGGACCTCCTAGATCTCTATTAATTTATCAATCTACCAAAGTAGCTCATTATCCTCTCTGAAACGATGCCTTACATAGTTATAAAAACCAATGGTCAGTCTTCCCAACTACCTTTTCCAGGACCAACTACAGTTGCACTTGCTCTCCACCCACAATTCCTTCTCTGTACCACTGGTCAAGGTAAAGCAGTTGATATTCTTCTGGCTTCCCCTTGTCTCTTCTCTGTTTTCCCTCTACCACTGGTACTCGGTGATGTCTTCACCTTTGAGACTTTGAGGTTCATGCTATCCTTATCCACTAGATCAAAATTCTAGTATTTGGTCTCTAACTCATAAGAATACTCCCTTTGTTTTCTTAGTTAGTTCCTAAATGATAGACTTCCTCAACATCTATCATCAAACAAGGGATTTCAGCATCAATACTTGTACTCTCTCAAATGCCCAAACCTCACAGTTCGTTATATCACAAGACCTATTTCTACATTTCACCTTAATCAGATACAAAGATGGTCATACATTTGATCTTGCCATTCACAGAAAGCCAATGCTTTAATTATTCATTCTGACATTGCCTTTTTTGAGCCCTACCCTACTGTCATTTCACCCCAAACTGCATCTTTGCATTTTGTGACCTCTGTCCTTTTATCTTTACATTTTCTTCTAGGTTACCAAGGTCTTCATTTGTTATCTCTCTTATGTCCATATTAAGCCCTTAAGGAACCAATTAAACTTTATAATATCCTTTTCTTTTGAGTCCCTTGCCTGTTATTTTATCAAAGATCTTCCCCTATCAAACCTTAGTGTTGGATTATTCCATACCTTCTACTGAAGTCACTCCTGTATGTATTCTATTAAATGAAGCTGAAGAAATTTAAAAAGAAAAAATTCTTACTGAGTCCATTAAGAGTTTATGTTACATAACCTCAACTGGACCTTTTCTTAGTGCTCTAAGACAATCCTTTTCTTCTCTCTTGTTAACTTACTATCCTGATTATGTAGAGGCTCTTCCAAACCCTGCCATCTCCCCTCAAACATCCCACAGTTCTCCTACTTCCTAGTCAATCATCTAAGAAACTTCTCATATTTTATATCAAATAAAAATCCCAAGTAACTATTATACTATATCTCTTCTGCTTTTTTATAGCTAAAGTCCTTAAGAAGACTGACTACAAGAAATACTACCACCTTCTCTTCTGTCACTCTCATTTTAGCTCTCTTGCTTCTGAGTGCATTGGCCTAAAACTAATATCTACAGTACTTCTAACAATCTCCTGATTCTTCCCCCTAATGACCTCTCAGTCCTCATATTTCTTGACCTCTAAGCAGACTTTGACAATTTTGAAGATATTCTTATTCCTTTTTTTAATACTCTCTTTTCTCAGATTTTTCATGACACTATTCTTCTGTTTCTCCTCCTCTGTATTTGATCACTTCTTATCCATTTCCTTTGTTTTATCCACTCATTCTTCTAAAGAAAATTGTCACAAAGCAATCTATTCTAATCTTTCTAAACTAATTTAACTGATCCTATCAACTCCCTTGGATATTATTATCACTTTTATGCCCATGATTCTAAAATCTATTTATCTACCCTTTCTCCTAAACTTTATACTCCCCTCTCCAAAAACAAAACAAACAAACCAAAAAACCAACTATCTATTGATCATCTTGTATTTGATTTCCTGTAGACATTTTAATCTAACATAGCTAAAAGTTAATTCATCATTCACCTCTCATGCCTTCCCCCACTATCAAATACCTCTGGTTTTTTTTGAGAGTTCCATCTTCCTCCTACTCACCTCAGTTCACAACATAGGTGTCATCCTTGCATCCTTACCCTTGTAAAGGGGAAAAGGGGTTTAATTTTAAATGGGTTGGACTTTATTATTTAAGAGTGTGGTCACCAGGAATTTAATTAATTCCTAAAAGATGTTTTACAATTTATTTACAAAGTGTAGAAAGAGTGAAGTAAGAGATCAGAGAGAGGATAAGGTAAGATATCTAGCCTGAGCATTAAGTAATTTATCTCCAGACCCTGGCTGAAAAACTAGGCAGGGGAGTTTAGTCCTCAACTGGATAGATCTTGACCCTTGTAGCCTGAGACCTTTGAAAGTCTCTTTAGAAAAATCAAACAGTTAAAAGTCAGCTTTCACTCACCACTTGTCAGTCCAGTCAGATTATTCTTCTGCCCCTCTTCACCAGCCTTAACTCAAAAGCATGAAGAATTCATCCAATTTCCACTTCCAAAAATGAAGAAATCCTCCTTCACAGGAGGTTCCACTCTAAGATTCCCAGTTCCAATTCAAACTCTACTTTTAAAGACAGTTTCTCTTGCGTCACTTCCCCTAATTCCACATCTACCAATCACAGCTGACGCTCTGCTCTAGGACTGCCCAGAAGGCAGTTAGTCGAATATGATTTGTTACCCACTATCGTACACATGGGTCACAGACCTCCCACTTCATGATTAAATGGGATATTTGCAATTTTGGTGATTAGATCTATATGGGCAGATCTTCATACTTAACTTTTAAGTACCATGTTTGCACTTTTTGTGATTGAATCTAAAAATAGGCAGGTCTCCAAACTTAACTTTTAAGTAGGGTATTTACACTTATGGGGATTAAAATCCAAAAATAGACATGTTACAATTTAAATCTTAACTATCATAGAAAAGCTAAGTACCTTCATTGTTACAATAAGAGGAAAGCCAAATCCAATCTTCACATCCCTCTTTCACCCCACATTTCTAATCTGTTGCTAAAATATTTGGATTTTACTTTTGTGACAACTTTTGACCCTTCTCTTCTCTGACACTGTCACTGCCATTTCAGCCTTTCAGCCCCATTTTAGCTCTCTTTCTTCTGAGTGTAATTACCTAAAAATAATCTCTACTTTTCTGGACTTTGACAGCGACCAGCTAAAAGATTGTACCTGTATCTACATTGTACCTGTCCCCCGCAACTTTCCAGTGTTTTTACACTTTAAATCCTGTCATGTCCTGTTCAGTCTGGTGATGCTGACCATCTTGCTATTCCCTGAACAAAGCAATTCATTTTCTAACTCCAGGGATTGACACTGTGTATCCTCCCTACCTAAAATGCTTCCCTTACTCATATCCATCTCCTGGTTTCCCTAGCTTGTTTAAAGTCTCAGCTAAGATCCTACCTTATCTAAAAAGACTTTCTCTATCCCTCTTCATTCTTGTGTCTCCCTTCTGTTGTTCTTTTTTATTCTCTAAGTAACTTATTTGTGCATATTTGTTTTCCTGTTGTCTCTGCCAATAAGCTATGAGCTCCTTGGGAGCAAGGACTGTTTTTTTTTTTTTCTTCATACTTCTTTATATTCTCACTATATAGCATAGAGCTTGATCTCATAGTAAACCTTTATTATTTATTGACTGACTGACTGACTGACTATTCGTTATACAGCCAGTATGCGTTAGAGGTAGAATTCAACTGACTTCTTCTAAATCTGGAGGCCAGTTCTGTATCCCATGTAACATGTGACTTCTTGTTATTAGAACTTATATAAATGAAAAAAATTTGCTATATTAAGTTAAGTATTAAGTGGAACTAAAAATAAACAGTCACATAAAGTATTACATTATTTTTCTACTACTTTGTGCACAATTCATCTTTTAGTCAAAATTATTAGTGCTATAGGAGAAATGTGTTTTAGATTTTTGTGCCTAGCTTACTAGCCTATTGTGAGCACCAAGAATATAATGAATGTAAAGTGACCTGCAAACTTCATAATGCTATATAAATGTCAAGTGGCAATGGTGACAAACTTCCTATACCTTCTAACATGAGACTTACTCCTTATGCTTGTCATACTCCCAATTGAATGTAAGAATTGTGAATGTCAAAAGCAATCTTTAGTGGTTTTTCTAGAGGACTTTGTGTTTGAATCAGTTATTCAATATTTTGCTCTTTATTTTTTGGGGGGATGAAAACTTAGAATCTATGATTAGCCAACTGGCAGATAATTCATCCATGAAAATGATAATGAATACATTGGATGACCAAATCTATATTTGAAAAGGTTTCTACACATTGGAATACAATGGGTTGCAGTGGACTTGTAACCTCAAAATGAGTCAGCAGTGTTATGTGGCCACTCCAAAATGGTATCTACAGTGCATTGGAGAGTTTCTTCTCTACTTATTCTTTTAAGAATTGTATATGTGCATATATACATTTGTGTTTGAATGCATTCATACATGTGTGCATATTTATGGTATAAGGGTTAAAATTTAAGGTTGGACTAAATATAAGAGAATGTGGCTGCCAAAATTAATGCATCTCAAGTGTCAAGTCAAGTGACTTTTTAGCAGCTTAATTTAAAAAATTGAGGGAAAGAATAAAGGAGAGAAATGAGAAAGAGGGTAGAGAAAGTATCTAACCTATCACACTAGATAATTACTCTGGCCTGGTTTGAACCAGGAAGGGTTCATTAATCCTCCACCAAAGGACCATGAACCAGAGGGGCCAGTGGTGAATAAAGCAAGGGTTTCAGCCACAAGGCCTCCTCCAAGACCGGGGGGGGGGGGGGGTAGGGTGAGGGAGGCTCTCCAGAAGCTAATCCCTTCAGAAACCAGGAAAGGAGTTAACCTTTTTCACTCACCCATGTGGTAGTCCAAAGAGAAGATCCTCCAATATTCTTCAAATCATCCAAAAGAGCCCCAATTCCAACTCCAAAAAATCTTCTCGCAAGATATTAATTCCCTCTCACAGAGAGTTGCAACTACTTTTAAAGACCATTCTTTGCATCACTTCCTGTGCCTTCTTCTACCAATTAAAAAAATGGGGACCAATTATCATTTATAAATTTTCTTAGGACTGCCCAGGAGACAGTCAGTTGTTTCTTAGTTGTCACCCACTTTAGCACATGGGTTGTGGACCTCCCCTCATTTAACCTTAAAGTGGGGGTATATACACTTCTAGTGATTAAATCTAAAAGTAGGCTGGGGAGAGTTAATCCCATCTTCACAATAAATATATGGCTATGCTTATATATCTTTAATGCCAATATATCAGTAGTTAGAAAATATTTCACTGGTTTCTAGAATGGGGAGTGGGAAAGAATATGAAAGGAATTACTAATTCTGCTTTCTATATTTTTTCCACTGAATCCATTTTAAAACTTGAAATATATTTTTCTGTCTTGACTCTATTTGCTTTCTTTCCCCCTACTATTTATATATACAAATAATCTTCAAATACCAGAGGTAGAAAATATTGCCCTTTTTTGGGGGGAAATCATTTTACTTTTCCAGGGAGTAAATTATTTTTACATTAAGCTTGTTATTTTGCATCTGACAATGCACAATTTCTAGACAAAAAAGAAAAAAGTCTGTTTTCACCCAAATTGAAGAAAATACTGGATGGAAAAAAGGAAAACTTTGAGAGATGTCATGTTCTTATTTATCCTTTTATTTTCTCTTGATTTTCAGAAAACATTAAAAGGAATTTAGTCATTAGATAAAATTGTGCTTTCTCACTGAAAAATAGCAGAAGTGTATTTGTGGGTTAAAAATGGAATATTTTTGGAAAATAAACATTTCAGTTTTTCTCATTTTCTCTTCATTGCAAATAAAAATGAACTTTCAAGAATTATTAGTTTTTATATATTAATGTACATAACATATAATTACAAATATAACCTACTTCATTACATAAAGGATCAATTCAAGAAACTGTTAATTCTATTAAAAACAAACAAACAAACAAACAAAACATGTATCCAATCTCTAAAACATGAAGGGATAAGAACTAGGCACTGGAGCTACAAAGATATACTAATATATCTTCTGTACTAAATAAGCTCATATTCTACTGAGGCAGTAATATCATTGGCCTAGACACTCTCTTTTCACAGATACCTCCCTTTACACAGTTCCACAGTGACTCCACAGTATATGATCTTCAAGCTCACCCTATGACCTTCCCTGCCTAGTTTCACAAATAACAGACGACAGACCCATATTCAAATATTTTAATAGCTTTCTAAGGCTTTATGAATTGAAAAAAAATTCCATAGCACAATAGGAAGTCATTATTTCTGCCTATAAAGGAGCAGTGATTTTTTTATGATAAAGAGAAGAATAATGTAAGTTAAATAACACTCTAAAATGTAATGTAACGGATTGATAAATATAGATACAACATGTGACTATGTCTAACTATAAACAATTTATGTTAAAATTTTTTGTTAAAGGAAGGAAGGAAGGAATGAAAGAAGGAAGGAAGGAAGGAAGGAAGGAAGGAAGGAAGGAAGGAAGGAAGGAAGGAAGGAAGGAAGGAAGGAAGGAAGGAAGGAAGGAAAACTGAGGGAAGGAAGGAAAACTGAGGGAAGGAAGGAAGGAAGGAAGGAAGGAAGGAAGGAAGGAAGGAAGGAAGGAAGGAAGGAAGGAAGGAAGGAAGGAAGAAAGGAAGGAAAACTGAGGGAAGGTAGAAAAGGAAGTATGAAAGGAAGAAGGAAAGCAGAGTTTATTCTAATTATTTTTCCAAAAGCAGTTGAGTAATAGCTATGTTCTTCTAACCTACCCTGTTTATGATCTGACAAATTTGAATTATTATTCACTGCATTTATGGAATAGTATTAAGGTATAATAATGCTGTGGAAAAGGAGAGTAGATATCATTGTTGAACATGAATTAGGAAAAGTTTTGCTTAATGACTTAAGTTTGCTATAAGTAAGGGTTCAATCTGGAGGAGTGGGACCTGATCTCTATACCAATGCAGTTTTCTCATTTCTTGACACTTCCATCTCTGTCAGCCATTAACAGTCAATGCATATTTATCGAATGACTACAGAAGCATTCTGAGCTTTGTCTTTTCAGTTATTAATTTCAAAATTCTCCTATTAGTTGTGTTCAAATAACAGCTGGAAATGAGGACAATGAAGCCAGTCTTTGTAGTCTTTGCTTTTTCTCTGAAGTCATTTTCCTCAGTGTTTCCCACATACATTCCTTTGAATCCAATTGGGGGAAATCAGGGCATCTGTGGATATGCAAAACAGAATTTAAATATTCACATTTCACATATTTTACATAATTAACACATTTAGCACAAGTTCAACACAAGTTACAATGTTTTAAAATGTTTCTTATATGTGACATCCAACAAATAAATCATATAGCACATAAAGCAATAAAATGTATAAAATATATTTAGCACCATAAGGCATGTACACATTGCAATAATACATAAAAAGTAACACCTATTGGCAGGGTATGTATACTAAATATTACATGCAAAAATATGGTTCCATAACAATAATGAATGATATAAAAATAACAAAATATATTATAGGGGCATATATATCATCCATTATATACACTCCTTCAATGAGTTGTACCTGACCCTATGATTAACATCTTTCTATTGTTTTTTGACATATCATACATATCTGGTATATCCTATATGTCAGGACTTCCATGATCTGTGAGCTGACTGTGAATATCCTATAGTCCCAATTCTGATCTAATAAATGGTTCAGACTGGCTATAGATGCTAAGCAATTAGACTTAAAAAAATAATAAACTTATTTTCTGACTTAGAATTGACACTGTGTATTGGTTCCAAGGAAGAAGAGTGGTAAGGGCTAGGCAATGGGGGTCAAGTGATTTGCCCAGGGTCACACAGCTAGGAAGTGTCTGAGGTCAGATGAGAACCCAAGACCTCCTGACTCTAGGCCTGGCTCTCAATCCACTGAGCTATCCAGCTACTACCACAATAATTCTTTTTTTCAGCCTATCTCTTGACTGATATACATTAACTCTGAATTCTTACATCTTCTTCATTTCCTCCAACTCCAACAACTGACCAACAGGTCAATAGGGAATTATGGTTCTATTTAAAACATTAAAACCAAGACATTTTTGTCTATATTTTTTTTTTTATCTAGGAGTGTACTAGAACCAGCTCTATCTGTCTTATATAGACTGATTGTAAAATTGTAATGTAAACATTTATATCTCTAAAATCAGCAATTGCTATAAATCTGTGTTTGCTGTAATTTTTGTTAATTGTCAAGATTTAATAATGTATTAGCAATATAGTTTAAATGTAAAAGTCTGAATGTCTAATTCCCCCCAACCCAGAGAGCCTGATTATTTAATATTTATCATCATACTCCTTATTGCTTTATAAGAATTGATTTCTGCAGGAATATAGTAGTAGTACTTGGGGAATGAAATCATTGATGATGAAGGCTCAGTGACTGTAAGCTGATAATAATAATAATTATAGACATTTATATAGTACTTTTAAGGTTTGCAAAGTGACTTATATCCTTTAGCTCATTAGAATTTGCAAAAGCTCTTGAGTCAAAACTGTGACATCATTACTGGTAGCATTCTATGCATCCACTATCAATGATACTTGCTGCCTATATTGAGATTTCTGCTCAGATTTTAGGGTTCTTGGAGTATTAAATTAAGTGAGCTTGAAATATTCAGTTTGTGCCTATCCCTGAGGTCAGTTGCGAGATTCTATGAATCCCTTTAAGGTTGTAACAGTTAAAATTTAGGAATATGGGGAGACTGAGGCAGGTAAAAATTAGTTTCTCTTTGCAAGGAGTATTATATTTTTTAGAGGTTTATTAAAAGTTAAAGATTAAAGAAAATACAGAATAAGAAAAAACACGTGCCTAGGCCAGAGGCCTAGGCCAGATAACCTCACATCATAGAAGAGACATGTCTGCTCCAAAACGGAAGTCCAAAAGAGAGCCCAAAAACCTTTGCCACCAGCTTAAAGCTTCCTCGATCTCGGCCCACCTCAGAATTGCCTGAGATTACAAAGCATTTTGGGGAAGTGGAGCAAAGGCTTGTGGGGATGGTAATCCTGTATTCAAGTCTCAATTTTACAAGGTCAATGTCTCCTTTAGTCATTAGATTTCAAAATTTCTGTTTCCTTCAAAATGAATTCTGAATGGGAATATTCTTTGAAATATTATTCCCCATAATTTCTCAGCAATATTTGTAGCTTTATTTGTCTTTATTCAGTTTGCCCTTTTTTGACCAGATACTAGATCAGTCACAATCACTTTCTTCTTTTTTGCAAAGTAGGGGAAAAGTCAATTCACACAAGTTTCAATGATTTAATTATGTTTATAGTCCATGATATTAAACATTATCTGGGGGAATATCAAAATATCAAAATATCAAAACATATCAAAAATAAACCTATATCATCTACTAACATTTGTGGTTAGCAAACACGAACAATTATTCAAAATTTCTCTAGATGCAAATCTGCAAAATCATGCAACACCTTCATAGTCATCTAATAAGATTCATAGGACAGTATCAGTTGATTTCTGTTATTTTTTTGTACTATCATTTATAGTTTGATTGAACAACTCTCAGTTAGGGAATGACAGGGAATGATAATTAAGTCATAGAATCAACCCTTAGCTTTATTATTAAAATTGTTTTTCATATCCCTTCACTTTGTGTACATGATGCCAAGTTTCCCAGGAAGCCCTTTACTTGTGAACACAATGAGACTTTTGTGAACCCCACTTTCTTGAAATTGAATTGTTCCAAATTTTTTCAAAGTAATATCATTATGAAACATAGGTTTTCTCCCCCACAAATTGAGACTTGAAGGGGGGATGGCAAACACAGTATAACAGTGGTATATACAAGAAGAAGTTGGCCAATTTTTTAAAGCTTGGTTCAGTTTTCCCACTACCATTTATGACTTCAAAGAGTTTAAGTCAGTGAGATTCTTCTTGTCCATTTTTATCTTCTGATTACCTATCACCGAATGAGATATTGAGAAGTTTAGTAGGAGAAGCATTGCTTTAAACAAATGCATGATAGTAACCACTGAGTCCTAGAAGATTCCTTAATTTGCACAAATTTTAGTTGTGGTTAGCTAAGGAACATTTGCTTTCTCTGAATCAGTGATTCTTGGGCCTATATATATATATCAAACTCTAGTTTCCCTCCTGAGCTTCAGTTCTACAAAATCCATTGCCTTTTTTACTTCTTAGATAGGAAGTCACTTAGACTTTCAAATTCTATTCAAAACAGAACTCATCTTTTTCCTAAAACACTTCACTTTTTCCAACTTTGCCATTTTTGTCAAGACATACAATCTATCCAGTTGCCCAAACTCACAGCTGGGAGTCATCCTAAAAAAAATCATTCTAATTCACGTCATTTATCTATTTTATTGACAAATAATTATTATTTTTCTCTTCACAATATCTTATATCTATCTCATATTTTTCATTCACAAAGCCTTCCTCTTTATTCAAACCTTTACCACTTCTATCTTAGTTATAACTTTTTTAAAAATCTTACCTTCTGCCTTAGAATCAATACTGTGTATTGGTTCCAAAGCAGAAGAGTGGTAAGAGCTAGGCAATGTGGGTTAAGTGACTTGCTCAGGGTCACAAAACTAGGAAGTATCCAAGATAAGATTTGAATCTAGGACCTCCCATCTCTAGGCCTGGTTATCAATATATTGAAGTATCTAGCTGCCCCTGGTAATAACTTTTTAAAAGGCATTCTGCCTCATTTCCTTGAGTCACTCAAGCTCAAGTGTTAAAGTCTAATGATTCCACCAACCTAATCAATAAAATAATTGCATCCAAAATCAAATATGAAGGCCTTTTTACATTTAAGGGACTTCAACCCCTTCTCCCATCTTACCTGTCCAGTCTTATAAGAATTTATTCCTGTTTCCATTCTCTGCAGTCCAGATATTCTGGCATTACATCTCCTATCTCTGTTGTTGCACTCTTTCCTCCCTTCCTGGAATGCTTTCCTTTCTTGACTCTACTTCTTAGATCCACAGACACCATTTGCAGCAGATTTTTTTTTCACACATAACCCCATTTTCCAATTTCCATGTACTTTCCTCTCTAAAATGGTCTACCATCAACTTAATATGTATTTTCTACATTCCTATCTACTTTCATGTTTACCTCATCCATTAAAATGAAAACTCCTTGAGGACAGGAACTATTTGGGGTCCCTATTTACATCCTCATTTTTAATACACTGATGAACCCAGAGTAAATGATTAATTCAGGCTTTTCAACTATCTCCTGTTTGGGATTCTATATAATAACATTCTACTTTCTAGTGGTTCTACAAAACTGACATTTGTCAATTAAAAGATCATTTCCCTCCAATAGTTTCATCAATTATTTTTTATCATTTTCCTTTCTTTCCAATGACAATGAGATCCTTTATTTGCATTTTCACTTTTATATCATGAACTAATTCATAACATACTGAATTAGGATAAGTGCTCACGAAATGTCACTCCAACTGAGAACATCCTGCTAGACAGATCAATGCTGTCTTTTCTTGGTTTGTTTGGTTGTTTTTTCCTTCTACCATTAGAATCTTATCATATCAACTGAATGAATCCCAAACTCAGAGTCACTCACTAGCTAGCAAATAGCCCAATGCATCTATTGCTCTTGGCATATGGTGACCCACTTGAATCCTTTTGTTTAAAAATCTATTTCTTGATGTGCATCATGATCATTCAGTATATATTGGGGGAAATGGGGATGGATTTATAGTCATGGTACTAGGGTATGTTTGTAGGGAATGTATGGCACCAAGTTAATTCACAACTCTGGAAACCAAAGTAGGGATGGCAAACCTTTTAGAGTCTGAATGACCAAATTACAACCCTCATGCCACATGTGAGGCCCCTGCTTTACCCTAGATAGGGGAGGAAGGGAGGACTCCCATTGGGCTGCAGGGCAGAGGGAGGATGAAGTGGGAAATGTCCTCAGACATCTGTGGAGTGGGAGAAAGGAGCAGCTCCCTCTGGCATGCATGCCATAGAATTGCCATTATGAGCCTTTATCTCTTTCAATCAGCATTAAGATGTGTAGATATACAGACTATATAACATATATATCTAACATATATGCTCTCTCTATATATGTGTGTGCTACTTTTTTCAAAGAAGAGTTGTCTTAGAACCCAAACTTTCATAAAAATTATTCATTTTAGTTTTTGGAGCTCTCGTTTGTTAAAGTGTTATTCTGCAGAGAGAGAGAGAGACAGACAGACAGACAGACAGAGACAGAGACAGAGAGAGACAGAGACAGAGAGAGAAAGAGAAAGAGAGAGCATATTATTAAAGAAAGGTCAATTTTTGTTTAAAGCAGCTTATTTTTTCCTTCTCTTCACTACCTACATCCCAAAAGGGAGGGAACCATTATAAATAAAGCATTTTCTTATCTAATTGAGAACCATATATGTTCAGTTCAACATTAGCCTAACTTTTCTTTTAAACTGCATCTCTTTTAAATGAATTTTAAATGGAAGAGGTAAGGAAACTCAGATGAGATCATCTACCTGTTTCACAATCTTGTTTTGAGGAAAGTAGAGAGAAAATCCTTTAAATAAAATATAAACGTGTATCTTTACTACCCTTACCACTACAACCTCTACTCCAAATTGAATATTATTTTAGGAATGTAAAGTTTCTTTTCTAATAAACATGGAAAATAGAAATAGTAATATTGGTTTTGACATTGTTGATACATTCCATGTGGTTAATAAATTTTGCTGTAGGCTTCCTGCTGTTTAACTAATTTAAGGCAGCTAATTTGTTTATTTTCTAAATCTTACTCTTCCGTTAACAGAACTTGTTTAAAGAAACACACTGGTCTGAATTTGCCCTTCTATCTCAAAATTTCCATGACCTGACAGATGGGGACCTCTTAACTGTGTTTTATGCCCAAATGTTCACCCACTTGGATAAGCTTCTACCAAATAGTGTTCATTGAAGCAACCAATGTATTAAGCATTGCTAGAACTAC
Organism: Monodelphis domestica; assembly: GCF_027887165.1. Classification (NCBI taxonomy): domain Eukaryota; kingdom Metazoa; phylum Chordata; class Mammalia; order Didelphimorphia; family Didelphidae; genus Monodelphis; species Monodelphis domestica. The sequence goes on from NC_077232.1 coordinate 165,382,509, forward strand.
TGAGAGAATTACTTAAGGATACTTTGATTCAGGAATTAATTTGCAGAAGAGTAGAAGAGAGGGAGAGACAAATGTAACAAATGTCAGAAAATTATTATAAAAATTTTGATCTAGAAAATACATGAATAAAAGATAAAATATTAATTATCCTAAGTAAATACGTTTTTCAAAAAAAATAATTTGTGGAGTCATTTTAAATACTCCATTGATTTTAACAGGTTTCATCCCTCTTAAACAGTTACTTACACCCATTTAAACTTACACAATAAGAAAAGCTTTCTTTATACCTATCCTTAACCTATGCATATCAAAAGAGAGCTGCCCCTTCCTTAGATCCCAGACTCCATTTTCCTTTATTACCAGCACTCCACAGTGACCAATATGCATTTTTAGGGAGTATAATCTGTCTTACTGATTGGATAAACTTGTCCCAGTTTTCTTAGGGACTAGAAAATGTTCATAAAGCTTTTACTCTTAAGAGAAACATATAGCAAAGCTTAAAGATATTCAATTCATATCAATGCAGGTCTAAAATGAACTATCTAAGTACAGGAGTAGGGACAAAGAAGAAACAGAGAAAAGAAGGGTAAGAGTTCAGATACCACTGTGACTCCAGCATCAAAAGGGTCAGTTCCTAGCATATATACATGTATGTATATATATATATATATATATATATATATATATGTATATATATATACATACATGTATATACTATATATAGTATTCAGGTTATACTTAAAAAAGGAAAAGAATTTCGGCCATGGTACTTTGAGATTCTAATAGACCTTCCTCAGAATCTGAAATACAGTAATTCCAAACATTCAATCACACCTTTTGGTTGATATATCTAAATGTACATTCCTACTCCACAAACTGCCATCCACATCTCTTTTGGAATTTTTTTTTGTTTTTGTTTTTCCTTTTAAATATTATTTTATTTGATCAATTTCAAACATTATTCATTGGAAAAGAACATTTTCTTTTCCTCCCTCTCCCCTCCTACCACCCCTCCCATAGCCAACGTGTGATTCCACTGGGTATCACATGTGTCTTTGATCTGGACCCATTTCCATGTTGTTGGTATTTGCATTACAGTGTTCATTTAGAGTCTCTCCTCAATCATATCCCCTCAACCCCTTTTGTCAAGCAGTTGCCTTTCCTCGGGTTTTTTATTCCCACTGTTTGTCCTCTGCTTGTGGGTCATGTTGTTTTCTCCTTGATCCCTACAGATAGTTCAGGGACATTGCATCGACACTAATGGAGAAGTCCATTACATTCAATTGTACCTCAGTGTATCAGTCTCTGTGTACAATGTTCTCCTGTCTCTGCTCCTTTCGCCCTGCATCATGTCCTGGAGGTTGTTCCAGTCTCCATGGAATTCCTCCACTTTATTATTCCTTTTAGCACAATAGTATTCCATCACCAACATATACCATAATTTGTTCAGTCACTCCCCAATTGAAGGGCATCCCCTCATTTTCCAATTTTTTTGCCACCACAACGAGTGCAGCTATAAATATTCTTGTACAAGTCTTTTTCCTTATTATCTCTTTGGGGTACAAACCCAGCAGTGCTATGGCTGGATCAAAAGGCAGACAGCCTTTTATCACCCTTTGGGCATAGTTCCAAATTGCCCTTCAGAATGGTTGGATCAATCCACAACTCCACCAGCAATGAATTAATTTCCCAACTTTGCCACATCCCCTCCAGAATTCATTATTTTCCTTTGCTGTCATGTTAGCCAATCTGCAGAGTGTGAGGTGATACCTCAGAGTTGTTTTGATTTTCATCTCTCTGATTATAAGAGATATAGAACATATTGTCATTTCCTTATTAATAGTCTTGATTTCTTTAACTGAAAACTGCCTATTCATGTCCCTTGCCCATTTATCAATTGGAGAATGGCTTGATTTTTTGTATAATTGATTTAGCTCTTTGTAAATTTGAGTAATTAGACCTTTGTCAGAGGTTTTTGTTATGAAGATTGTTTCCCAATTTGTTACTTCCCTCCTGATTTTATTTACATTTTTTTTTGTTTTTTGTACAAAAACTTTTTAATTTGATGTAGTCAAAATTATTTATTTTACATTTTGTGACTTTCTAATTCTTGCTTGGTTTTAAAATTCTTATCCCTAAGGTCTGACATGTATACTATTCTGTGTTCACCTAATTTACTTATGGTTTCCTTCTTTATGTTCAAGTCATTCACCCATTCTGATTTGATCTTGGTGTAGGGTGTGAGGTGTTGATCCAAACGTAATCTCTCCCACACTATCTTCCAATTTTCCTAGCAATTTTTATAAAATAATGAATTTTTGTTCCAAAAGCTGGGATCTTTGGGTATGTCATAGACTGTCTTGCTGAGGTCACTTACCCCAAGTGATCCACTGATCCTTCTTTCTGTCTCTTAGCCAGTACCAAATTGTTTTGATGACCACTGCTTTATAATATAGTTTGAGATCTGGGACTTCAAGGCCACCTTCTTTTGTATTTTTCCCCTTATTTCCCTGGATATCCTTGATCCTTTGTTCTTCCAAATGAACTTCATTATTTTTTTTCTAATTCAGTAAAAAAGTTTTTTAGAAGTTCAATGGGTATGTCAATAAATAGATAGATAAGTTTGAGTAGGATGGTCATTTTTATTATATTAGCTTGTCCTACCCATGAGCACTTACTATTTTTCCCATTGCTCAAATCTAGTTTTAGTTGTGTGGAGACTGTTTTGTAATTTTGTTCATATAGTTCCTGTGTTTGTCTTGGCATATAGATTCCTAAGTATTTTATATTGTCTAAGGAGATTTTGAATGGAATTTCTCTTTCTATTTTTTGCTGCTGAGATGTGTTGGAAATATATAGAAATGCTGATGACTTATGTGGGTTTATTTTGTATCCTGCTACTTTGTTATATTTGTTGATTATTTCCACAAGCTTTTTTGTTGATTCTCTAGGATTCTTTAAGTAGACCATCATATCATCCGCAAGGAGTGACAGCCTGGTCTCCTTGTTGCCAATTTTAATACCTTCAATTTATTTTTCTTCTCTAAATGCTACTGCTAGTGTTTTTAGTACAATGATAAATAACAGAGGTGATAATGGGTATCCTTGTTACACTCCTGATCTTATTGGGAATGTATCTAGTTTATCCCCATTGCAGATGATGTTTGCTAATGATTTTAGATATATGCTGTTTATTATTTTTAGGAAAGACCCTTCTATTCCAATGCTTTCTCGTGTTTTTAATAGGAATGGGTGTTGTATTTTATGAAAGACTTTTTCTGTGTCTATTGAGATAATCACGTGATTTTTGATGGTTTGCTTGTTGATATGGTCAATATCAATATTATGGTTGGTTTGCTTGTTGATATGATCAATATGGATTGCTTTCCCAATATTGAACCATCCTGATATAAATCCTACTTGATCATAGTGAATGACCCTCCTTATCACTTGCTGGAGTATTTTTGCTAGTATCCTGTTTAAGATTTTTGAGTCTATGTTCATTAGGGAGATTGGTCTGTAGTTTTCTTTCTCCATTTTTGACCTGCCTGGCTTTGGCATCAGTACCATATTTGTGTCATAAAAGGAATTTGGTAGCACTCCCTCTTTGCTTATTATGTTAAATAGTTTGTATAGTATTGGGATTAGCTGTTCTTTGAATGTTTCATAGAATTCACTTGTTAATCCATCAAGCCCTGGGGATTTTTTCTTAGAGAGTTCTTTGATGGCCTGTTGGACTTATTTTTTCTGATATGGGATTATTTAAGAATTCTATTTCTTCTTCTGTTAGTCTAGCTCATTTATGTTTTTGTAAGTTTTCATCCATATCATCTAGATTGGCATATTTATTGCCATATAATTGGGCAAAGAAGTTTTTAATGATTACCTTAATTTCCACTTCATTGGAGGTAAGGTCTCCCTTTTCATCTATGATACTGTTAATTTGCTTTTCTTCTTTCCTTTTTTTAATTAGATTGACCAGTACTTTGTCTATTTTGTGTGTTTTTTTCAAAGTACCAACTTCTAGTCTTATTTAATAGTTCAATAGTTCTATCACTTTCAATTTTATTAATTTCTCCCTTAATTTTTAGGATCTCTAATTTGGTTTTCTCCTGGGGGTTTTTAATTTGTTCACTTTCAAGTTTTTTGATATGCATGTCCAATTAATTGATCTTTGCCTTCCTTAATTTGTTAATATATTCAATAGGGGATATGAATTTTCCTCTGAGTACTGCTTTGGCTGCAAACCTTAAGGTTTGAAATGATGTCTCACCATTTTCATTTTCTTCAATGAAATTATAAATTGTTTCTATGATTTGTTCTCTAACTAACCGATTTTGGAGTATCATATTATTTAATTTCCTAATTGATTTTTAATTTGGCTCTCCATGTACCCTTTCTGATCATTATTTTTTATTGTCTTATGATCTGAAAAGGTTGCATTTATTATGTCTGCTTTTCTGTATTTCTATGCCATGTTTTTATGACCTAGTGTATGTTTAATCTTTGTGAATGTGCCATGTGCTGCTGAAAAGAAAGTATATTCCTTTTTTTACCTATTTATTTTTCTTCATATATCTATCAACTCTATTTTTTTTAAATTGTATTCACATCTTTTACCTCTTTTTTATTCTTTATATTTGATTTATCTAAATTTGATAGTTTTTGGTTTATATCTCCCACTAGTATAGTTTTACTATCTATTTCCCCCTTTAATTCTCCTAGTTTCTCCATTAGAAATTTGGGTGCTATACCATTTGGTGCATACATGTTAATTAGTGATATTTCCTTGTTGCCTATACTCCCTTTTACCAGGATGTATTTACCTTCCCTATCCCTTTTAATCACTTTTATTTTTGCTTTGCTTTGTCAGATACCATGATTGCAACTCTTGCCTTCTTTCTGTCAGTTGAGGCCCAATAGGTCTTACTCAAACCTTTAATTCTGACCTTGTGACTATCTACCCGCCTCATGAATATTTCTTGAAGACAACATATGGTAGGGTTTTAGATTCTAATCCATTCTGCTATTCGTCTAATTTTCTGGGTGAGTTCATCCCATTCATGTTCAAAATTATTATTGTCACTTGTGAATTCCCCAGCATTTTGTTATCCTCCCCTAATTCTGACCTTTCTTCTTTTGCTATAACCTTTTAAACGAGTGGTTAACTTTAAATCAGTCCCCCAGTCCCCTCCCTTCCTATGCATCCCTTTCTGGCTCCTCCCTTTTTGTTCCCTTCTTGTTTTTTTGGGGGGTCTGTTAATTTCCTTCCCCCCTTTCCTTCCCTCACTGTCTTTACTCCCTCCTCCCTCCATCCCCTTAGTTTTCCCTTCTACCTTACCCTATTTGATAAGATAGAATTCACAATCCCAATTGATCTAAATACTCTTCCCTCTCAAAGTTGATTTCCCTGAAAGTAAGATTTAAGTAATACCAATTAGCACTTTCTTCCTCTCCTCCTTATCAGAGAATTCTTCCCCTCCCTTTCCCATGTGTATCTTTGTGTGGCAAATTGTATTCTAGTTAATGTATTTCTTTTTCTTCCAGTATATCTTGGTACCATCATCTATTCCTCCCCTCCCTTTTTCTTTCTTCTTTTTTTTTTCCAAATCATCTTAATGCCCCAATCTTTCCCTATGAGTGACTCTTCTGATTACTCTATTAATTCATACAATTTTTGAGAGTTACACATAACATTTCCCCCATATATATATATATATATATATATATATATATATATATATATATATATATATATATATACACACACACACACTTTGATCTTATAGCTCTTATAGAAAAGAGTTTGAAGAAAGGAAAAAAAAAGATTTTTTTTCTCCTTTTCCCTTTCGTTCATTTTTACCTTTTCATGTTTCTCTTGCTCTTTGTGTTTCCATGTCAAACTTTCCACTAAGTTCTGGTCTTTTCTTTACAAATACTTGGAAATCTTCTATTTTGTTGAATGACCATACTTTCCCATGGAAGTATATAATCAGTCTTGATGGATAGGTGATTCTTGGTTGAAGACCCAGTTCTCTTGCCTTTCTGAATATCATGTTCCAGGACTTGTGGTCTTTTAGCATGGAAGCTGCCAGGTCTTGTGTGATCCTGATTGGTGGTCCTTTGTATCTAAATTGTCTCTTTTTGGCTTCTTGTAAGACTTTCTTCTTAGCTTGGAAGCACTTGAATTTGGCAATTACATTCATGGGAGTTGCCTTTTGGGGATTTAGTATAGAGGGTGTTCTATGAACCCTTTCTATTTCTATTTTGCCAGTTTGTTCAAGGGCTTCAGGGCATTTTTCTTTGATTTTTTTCTTGTAGTGTGGCATCAAGATTTTTTATTTTCTCTGTTTTTTTCAGGTAGATCAGTGATTCTAAAACTGTCTCTCCTTCCTCTGTTTTCCTGGTCTGTCACGTTGTCAGTGAGATGTTTTATTTTTTCTTCTACTTCATTAATTTTTTGACTTTGCTTTATTAATTCTTGATGTTTTGCAAGATCATTGTCTTCCAGTTACTTAATACTGGTCTTTAAAGACTGGATTTCCTTTTCACTTTGGTCTGCCCTACTTTTTGTGGCTCCCAGCTGTTTCTCCACACTGTTGTTCTCTCTTTGAATTTTTTTTTCCATTTTTCTTGCCAATAGAAGATATTTCTTGCTACATCTTATCAGTGGTTCAGGAGGAGGAACTGAAGTAGGTAAGCCTGAATGGTTTGGTTCCAAAGAAAGAATGGTTTCCTCACTGGAAAGGATGGTTAGTTTATCAACATGATGTGCTCACAAGAACCAGTATTTATAATCTTTGGAATCTTTGTTTTTAATGGCTATTTTCAAGTCTTTTAAGATCTTGAAGTCAAATGGATTTTTCCATCCAGGCTTTACAAAGTTTTTTAGCTTTTGTTTTGTTGTCATCCAGTTCTACTTACGAAGATTAGGATCACTCCAAGAATTAAAAAGTTTATGCAGGGGTGAATCTGGAGGAATATTTCCTGATTTCCCTTCATGTGTTGCAGTATTTCTCATACTGTCTAGGTTGTCTCTCTTAATCTGCCTATTTTGGCTAGTCTGAGAATTGCTAAATGATTGTCCATTTATAAAATGAAAAATACCTAAAATATAAAAAAAAAATATGGAGAGATAAATTTCTTCAATGTTATTGTGGAAGGCAATGAGAGTGGTGTAAATAGGAAGCTAATGTAAGGAACTAAATAATTGTTATGCAGCAATAGTTCCAGTAATGAATGTGCATTTATTATAATTATTGTTATTAATCATAAACAAGGATCAATTATTACAAGTATTAATCATTAATAGTTCTTGATGACTAAATAGTCATTTATAATTAATAATCATTATTATTGATAATATTATTAATAGTATTATGTTCTAAATTGTTCCTTAATGTTGAATTTAATTAATTTGATTTAATTTTGGCCTTGTTCAATTTTAGAAATGTGTTTGTAATTTCATACAATATTATTATTAATATTTAACTGTTAATAATTCTTTCATATAAATATATTCAATTTAATATTATCAGATCACTAGGAGTAGTAGTAGTAGGAAAGGAATTTTCTTTTGTATTTCCTGCAGTTTTTACTTCTTGCATGAGGGTGGCACTACAATTGCACATAGAGGGTAAGGCACTAGAGGGTAGGCCTTATCTGAAAGGCTGGGAGAGAAAGATAAAATAAGCCCTAGAAGGAATGTGCAAGGTGGGGAGGGAGAGAGATAGGAAAAAACAAAAATAAACTTCCTAGTAAAGGTTTAGTCCTTTCCTTTCCTCCAGAGAAAACCTACTTTTCTCCAGCCCCTTACTGTCAGGTTCCAAATTTTCTGTGAGGGCTGGATCTTAGCGTCTCTTTACACCAAACCCCCTCAACCTGGAAGTACACCCAGGATTAATTTACTACTCCCAGACCCCGCAAGCTCAACCCCAGCCTCCATATGCTGTGCTTCCAGATCTCATGGGCTGCACTCACAGCAACTAGGAGCTTGCATCAGTGTACTGCCAGTTTGAGGTGCCTGGGGAAATTCAGGCAGACATGGGACTGGGAAAGACTAGGAGTTGCTTTTGGGTCCTAGAACCCTTTGGTTCCTGTTGCGAAAAAAAGGCTTGAGCTCTGTTCTCTACCACCCCATTCTCATCTAAGCTAAAGGAATGGGAGGGGGAGCCATATGAGAGGGAAGTACTCATTGATTAGGGGTGATAGGCGTGGCTAAGGTATGTCTCACATATCAAAACAGATGAGCAGTGAGGCTAAAAATCCCCCAATGCTTTCCCAAGTACTAACTCAAAATTCTCTCTGAAGATAATTAAGAATCCATTTCTAACCAATGTGGTTGCCAAGCTGTTATATTTAAAATTAATATATATGTCATTATTTTTCATAAAGTTTATTAATAGAAAAGATATATAAGCATAGATTTAATTCTCTCCCTTACTCTAAGTTCTCAGACCATGTGTCTCTATTCTATCAGCATCTTTTCTCTTTTCCTCACCTCTCTCTTCCAACCAGCTATCAGTGCCAAAAGACCCAGGTGGATTCCACTCACTTTCTTTTATTCACATTCATGGACTTTCAAGGACATTCACAGACACAATTCTAGTATGTGAAGAATGTTGACAAACTAGGTTGGCCCTTCAGGAGGTGGAAAGGAAGAACTTCCCTTGACACACTTCCTCATTAGAGTGTGAGATCTTTGAGGACAAAGAACATAAATCAGAGAAGGTATACATAGGAGAATATATGCCAACTAACACAGAGTAAAGAAGCACAAGCCTGGTACATATTACACTCAATAAATCTTCATCAATTCTAACTCTGATTCTTCCATTTAAATCTACATAGTACTGTGAGGTCTCTTTTAAACCTAAAATAACCTTTAAAAACAAGTATTAATATAAACTGAATTTAAAATAAATATTAGGAATTGTTGTATTATAATTAAATATTATATGTGTGTATGTTTATGTCATGTATGTATTAACATAGGACCACTTACAAAGGAATATTCATTTGAAAAATTATAATCACAAATATATGAACATATTTCCCTTGAAGTAGGAGAAAGATAATCCCTTTTCCCTTTTACAACACCTCTCATGTAGTGGGGGAGATTAGATTCAGACCTTTGGTTCCCATAGACTACACTGTCAGTTCCAATACTGAAATCCTCTAGTTCCAAGATCAAAATCCTCATTGGCTTCAAGTCTCACTCCAAACTGTTTTCTCAGTGTTTCCTTGATAAACTGACAAACTGTAATCTGGGCAAAATCTTATTTCCAAGGTCACTGTGGTTCAAACTTAAATATTCTGTGGGGATCACCACTAGATCCTGAAAGTATAGGCAAACAACACAGAAAAGAAACAATTGGCTCTACTTTTAGCAGGTTCCTTCCCCTCTCATTGGTTCAATTTGTAGCTTGATATTGACCATAGAAGATAAGAGTGAAGAAAAAGTGACCAGGCTGGCTTCACCAGTTTTGAAGATGAAGATAGAGAATCAAAAAGGATACATAGGACACAGTGCAAATGAACTAGGTTTGTTCAAAAGTCTCTTATGGGTAGCTCTATGGTATACTGAACATGCCCAGAAACTAGGGCTACACATTCCCCTGGTGTTTGGAATTTGCCATCCAAAGCAATTAGATAATTATGCATTTTTCTTCTTTTCTTTTGTTTTCTTCTCCCCCCCCCATCCTCCAACCCTAATATCAGAAGAGTTATCTATAGTGTCTGATGAGATTTAAATAATGTCCTTTAATTTGCTTCCCCTAGTGTCAGAATTTGTGTCAGATATCATATATAATCCTACAAAATCAAAGTAAAATCAAAATTATTTCCAACTTTCTCATTGTGCTATTTCTGGGGACTTCTATCTTCTTTTCCCAGTATGAATGCCATGAAAAAAACCAATGAGAGGAGAAGGAAAGTTCTTTTCCTTCTTTCTTTTTTTTTAATCCCCCTCCAAGATATGTACCTGGGAGTATTTATTTCTGTTCTGTGGTTGTCCTCAGTTTCAGGAACCACAGGTGATCTCCCCAGAACAAGGGAATTTGAGTCATAATCACCTAAGAGTCAGGATTGCAAACAATGTGGTGCAGGCAACCTGCCTAGTAGGAAACCCTGAGAAGCCAGTGCACCCAGGACTCTGGTACAGATTTTGTACTTGGAACTGGCTCTGTGCTCTATGGGAACTGAACTAAAGCAGATGGTATTTGCTAAATTCTTACTGGTAACTTGCTAGCCCATTGAAAAAACTCTAGGGGATCCCTTTGTCAAAGTAAAAGGAGAAATTAAGAAGCTGATATACAAATTGGAGAAAGCCCATTGCTGAATGACACTTTGGCAGTTAGACTCCAACTTCAGGGAAATGAAATTATAAGTCAGTAGTTGTAGGAAATTGGGTCTTTCCCTTCCAATTGTTTGAAATTCTATTCCAATGGATAAAAAACAACAGCAACTAATTGACAGAAATTTAAGTGTTGCAAAAGACTAACTATCATTAAATTACTGACTTTTTAGCAAGGGAAAAAAACAGAAAATTCCATATCAATATATGCTGTTCAAATTTTGAAATTCAATTGAACTTCATCATTTGAAAGAAGCTCCTTGCATGAAGTAGGAAGAAAAAGGGATTCCCCCAAACTCATAATTCCCAAAGATGATAAAAATGTAGCAAAAAAGCAAGCAAGAAAAATATATAACCTACATTTCTCTTATTTCGATTTTCTGCTTTTGCTTATTAATATTTTAACTGTTCTTATAACTATTTTTATAGGTACATGTAAGGTTGTAAGGTTGTATTCTGAGATGTACTCAGAAGTCTGAGATAGGTTAAATGTAGTATTATATGAAGAGTGGAAATAGCTTGGAGATGAGATATGATTCCACACAATGCTACATCCTGGCCTTATTTACATGATGCATTGTCAAGTTTTCATCTATTGTCATTATAATATTTTTGTTTTGTTCTATGTTGACAAGTGATGGCAGTCTGAATAAAGTAGAAATAGATGTTTTCCTGTCCTACTCACTTGAAATCCAAATCTGATAGAAAAATAAGACATGTAATATGTTTGGAATTGGAATATATTGAGAGTTGGAAATTTCTTCTAAATATTCCTTTTGGTTCTGAAGAAAATTGGGGTTGAAGATAATAAAATGCAGCTCTCTATTCTGCTAAAGAGAATAATCTTTAACTAGAGGAAAATATGGGGCTCATCCTAGAGTTCTCTTGGACAAGAAATTCTACACTTTGTCTGATAATGATCTTCTCACTCCTGGAAATAGTTTTAGTCATACTCTTATTTTCTAATAGGTAATCTATTTGTATGTTAACTTGACTCTCAGTTCACCTCTGTAATTTTGAATTCAACATGAATGCTAGCATCAAATTTGAAGGGCGAGTTTTAATGTCCTGGCTACTGATTATAAAAAGAATAATATAGATAGATAGATAGATAGATAGATAGAGCGCTTCTTCTTGCCTCTCTAGCTTCTGTTTACCAGTCTATTTCTCTTTTGTTTAGAGCCATTGGGGGGGGGGGGCATTGCCTTCTGAACAGATGTTCTTCTCATGCTAAGAATATATATGTATTTTTCAAGTTGCTTCTTAAAGAAGAAAGTGTAGTTCCATTCCCTCATCCCGTGTACATAGTTTCATTCCATTTATTCCCTTCTGCAAGATCAGCACATTGCTCAACTGCTTTCCTTTTGATGAGAAGGGAAAAAAATTTATAAAAGTGATGCTATCATTTAAAGATGTGTATTAATGAAAAGAATGTTTTTTTTTTCTCTTCCTCTTTAATTCATGAGATCATAGATTTATAGCTGGGTGCTGGGTGCTTTAGAAATCATTTAGTTCTGAAGGGTGGATAATTTTCCTTTGATCACATAGCTTATTAGGGACTGTCAGGACCAGAACCCAGGTTTCATCTCCATATTGATGTGTTATACATCACACAATGCTGACGGCCTAATAAACACATCATTAACAATATCACAAGCATCACAAAACCCCTATGTATCTTACTTTAATATGGTGACATCCTGGATTTATAATGCTTTAAGACACAAGGAGAGTAATCACGAGAGTAAACTGACAGAATAAGAAATCTTAATATCTTTTTCCCTGACAGAACTGTACTAAATCTATGAAAAATATCTGCTCATTTCTATTCAGCAGGCATTGAAACAACAACAGCAACAGCGGCAACATTAATAACAATAGAAGTAACAACAATAGTAATAACAAGATCTAACCTCTACTTATATGTCACTTTAAACTTTTCCAAGACCTTTCTTTCCTCACTATAATTCCATGGTATAGTTTGGGGCAGATATCTTTCCCATTTTATAGAAGTGTAAGATAAAAGCCATGTTTTTCCTACTTATTTTAGATTGAGAAAATGTTTATCACAAAGTTTTTAATGATTGAAAGCAAGATTGAAGCTTAAATCTAATGATTCAGACCTTGGTAGAGGAAGAAATCTCAATAAGCACCCAATCAAATCCATACCTGAAAATGACTTGCCAACGAACTTTCTAGCCTCTGCTTGAAGACTTTAAGTTTAAGATGATTTTTCTTACAATGAATTAAAATTGGAGTTTAATAAACAGAAAAAGATAAAAAATATGCAAAATAACTAAAATGGTGTAAATTAAAAAAAAAAGTTTCCCCAGAGTAATTAGGGAAAAAAAACACAAAAACTTTCCAAATAACAAATAATGTATCATTTATCCTTTATCCTGGTGTACTGGGCCTGGTTGTTATATGCATTAGTAGATAGGATGCCTGTGCTGTTTTTATTTTATTGTTTCTCTTTGATATTTGAGGAGAGTTCGATTCCCAATGTGAGGTGAAGCTTTCAAGAAATTATTGTGATATAATCAAAAGACACCAATAAAACTATTTTTAATTAATTCAAATTAAGGTTAAGTTTATATTTCTAAATCTATTAGCCAATCCTCCTACTTTCTTCCTTAGAGCTAAAAAATGAACAAATCTAATCCCCTTTTTATATGATATTGTTCCCCTTAATTTCTTCTGTAAGGCGAGTATTTCCAGTTTCCTCATGTCTGATGTTACAGCTGTTATGGTATTTTTCCTCTCACATAGTCAGAACTCTGCATGGGGGACTTTGCTAGATGATGGGGTAAAGAATGACATAATATCTGACTTTAAGAACTTTAAAGAAAATTGATGTGAGAAAAGGTATACTATGTCCAATTCTCATGGAAAGTTTTCATCTTCCGAAATATAATTTCTTTTCTTTATCTTTTTTGTCATTTTCTTGAAACCTTATGGATGACCTCTCAGATTGATGTTTTTAAGTGCATACAAAAAACACTCTGGATTATAAAACAAAACAACTGAACTGAAATAGATATCATTCTTTTTAAGCTGAACAACTACAACTTAAGCTTGACTTTGAAAAATAGAAGTGTTAGAGAAAAATTTGACTAATTTTAGTTTCTCTAAGTTGACTGAAACAAAAAAGAAACAGAAGTAAGAGTTATTAAAAAGGGAAACATTCCACTACTAATATTTTTATTCACTGATAATATTGTAAGATGGTTTGCTCTGTCCCAGAAAAAAATGCTAATATATTTTAAGAAAATTATTTGTTTTATTTCTGTTTGCAGTCAATCATAGGTTAAATGATGAAAGTAGCTTAAGGTGAGTTTGATCACAAGTATTAAGCTATATTGCTGACTATAGTGACAAAGCATAGGAATGAAATATGGCACAATAAAAAAATCTCAGGTTTTCATATTTATTTGGTAATATTTTTTCTGTAAAATAGGTGGAATGCTAAATAAAGTTGAAATCTTGATTGAAGAACCAAATTTCAGATCTTAGAAGTCAGTGCTCCTTGGAGTTTTATCTACTTGGATGCTTGAACCAATATTATTATGTTTTTACCTATTCAGAAATAATGTGCTGCTCATCCTAACATTATAACATAAGTTTTGACCTTTGCAAAAGTTCATATCCACAAATGTTTAATTGTGAATGTCTATACGTAATACTCACATTGTGATAAAATCATAATTTTACTCTTGCCATAAAAAGCAAGAAATTCAAGAAAGTGCTTATGAACTTCTATACTACTTACATTTAAAAATTATAAATGGGCCACAGTTATAAAAATCACAGCTATACAGTCGAGTAACATTATTAAGCTGCCACAAGATTGTTCAATATATTTGTATTAAAATTGTACATTTCTCCTTCATCTCAACCAAAGGTAGAGGATAGTTTTTTATGTATATTTTTAAACATTTAAGTTTAAGTAAAGACCAAATTGCAGATGTGATCCCAGAAACAGTGCCAAAATAATCATCATAATCATCTCTTTTGCTAATGAAGTGTCAAAAGTGGAAATCAGTATTTGAAGTGGAAATAGTTAACCAGTTAATAAACAGGATGGTCAGGACTAGCCTTCAAATTCTGGTGTCAAGTTAAACAAGGAATAAGGTTTGGCAAACTTCTTAATAATAATGAACCATCAACAAACTCCCTTATCATTTAGACCTGATTGTAGAAAACTAGTCCTGCCTTCTAACTTAAATCTAATAGTTAATATGCTCCTTTTTTCTGATTGTTGATACCACATATGCCTAGGGCATGTATCCATTTTAATTTAACCCTAGTAAATAGTAGTAGATATTGATCTATATGAAGTTTCTGCTAGACTGCTTTCCAGTTTTCCCAACAATTTTTACCACATAGTGAATTCTTATCCAAAAAACTTGAATTTTGTCAAACATAAAGTTACTATAACCTTTGACACCTATTAGTTATATGTCTGTTCTGTACCATTGATCTACTTTTAAAAATTTTCTTAGCCAGTGCCATATAGTTTTGAAGATTCATGTTTTATAATATAGTTAAAAATCTGGTACTTCTAGACCACCTTCCATTACTTAAAAAACAAACAAACAAAAAAAAAAAACAAATTCCTTTGAAATTCTTGACCACTTGTTTTCCCAAATGAACTTTATTATTTTTTCTAATTCAATAAAATATTTTTGGTAATTTAATTGGAAAGACATTGAGTAAGTAGATTACTTTAGGTAGGATTGTCACATTAATTATATTGCCTTTGCCCAATAAAGAACAATAAATTTTTCTCCAAATATTTAAATTTGACTTTTCCTTAATATAAAGGTTTTCATAATTAGATACACATAGTTCCTTTATTTTGGGCAGATATGTTCCTAGGTATATTATAATAACTATAGCTATTTTAAATGGATCATCTATAACTATCTCTTCATACAGTACCTTAGTGGTGATATGTAGAAATGCTGATGATTTATTTGAGTTTATTTTATATTCTGTTTCTTTGCTAAAATTATTGATAGTTTCATCTAGTTTTTAATTGACTATGATATATTAGCATATCAACTGTGAAAAGAGTTAGTTTTATTGCTCATTTTGATACGTTCAATTTCTATTTTTCTCTCATTGCAATTGCTAGCATTTCTACTAAAATATTAGATAATAAACATACTTGTTTCAATCCTGATCTTATAGGGGAGGCTTCTATACAGATAATTTTTGCTGGTTTTAATGATGGACTTATTATTCTAAGGAAATATCTACTTAAACCAATGCTTTTCGGTGTTTTTAATAGGAAACAGTGTTTTATCTTGTCAAAAGCCTTTTCTGAATATTTTTATATAAATGGCTAATTTCTGTTACTTTTTAGTGATGTAATCAATTATATTAATAGTTATATTTAGTTATCATAATAGTTAACAATTTGATATTTACTTAGATATAATGGTACTATGAGTTTTTCTGTTAGGATCTCTTATAGATGTGATCAATTAATTCTTTCAAATTCTACTTTATCTTATATTTTCAAAACTTCAAGGTAATTTTAAAAAAGTAATTTCTTGAAGTATAGTTTTGAACTCTTGTAATCAATGGTTTGTGTATTTTGCTTTTATCCCTCATAAAACAAACTCTTAATTTTATTTATTAATTCAAATTCAAATTCTATGTAAAAGATAGAAGTTGAATTTGGAAATATAAGCAATTTGACCTTATAAAATCTTTTATAGTTGGTGTTTCATGTCATCTTATGTTTTCATTCTCATCAATCAAATTTTCCATTCTTTCATTGTCATCAATACTATTTTGAAAGTTATTTTTATTTTTAATTTCATTAAATGACTGTTTTTTTCCTTGCATGAATATACTCACCTTTGTTAGGTAGATTATTCTTGGTGCCAAAAACTGTTCCTTTGTTCTTTGAAATATTGTATTCCATTCTCTTTGTTGTTTTAATGTAGAAGGTGTTAAATTTTGTGTTATTCTGAATATAACACTATAGCATTTAAATTGTGTTTCTAGTTACTGATGTTTTCTCCTAAAACTAGGAGTTATAATACTTTTTTCCCCTGGTCAATCTCTTTTGTAATAAAATGATTTATATTTTCTTTTTTTCTTTTATTTTTTCATTATTATTTCTTACTGTCTTAAGAAGTCATCAGATTTCCTTAGACCAATTTAATTTTTAAGAAATTATTTTCTTTGGTTAGTTTTTGAATCTCTTTTCCCAGATGGCTGACCTTGGTTTCCTTTTGGATTCTTTCTTTTTTGCTTACTCATTTTTTTATTTTAATTTTGAGATCCTTATCTTTTCATGGCAATTTTTATACTAATGTTAGGTTATTTTCCTTTTACTTGGAAGACAATGTCTCAGAGATTAGTTTGTTGATGTCTTCATTGTTGTGTGGAGCTTGCTGGTGGCCTTCGAGATCTTTGTTCTTCTAATTTCTATATTGCAGGTTCCCCAGCAATGTTATAACTTTCAATATTTAACATTCTGTGGTTTCTCCAGAGGCTGTGATCATCTTCTTAACCCTCTGTCTTGGTGCCAGAATCAAGAACTACCAGGATCATTGCCTCCCTCTAATTGCACCCACTTGTGTGTACTAGATCTCCACTTCTGAATCCACAGCTTGATATGGTATATTGTCAGTGTACTTTAGCCTTGAAATCTTCTTCTATATAGCTGTCCAATTCCAACACAATCAATTGGTTGAAAATTCTTAACTGAAGTCATACCTATAGAGCTGCCTCGAGATTTTGCCATCCATTTATCTGGTTGTTAAACCTTTGCCTGGAGCATCATAGATTCTTTTCAAGTTGTCTTATTTTGGACAATTGTTTATCCCCCACTCTTAACTATTTTTGATGCTTTAAAGTTCACTCAAAAGCACCATTTTTAATTTATGTGAAGGAATTAGAAGAATGAAGAAATATTCTAAAATATTCTGCCATCTTTCCATAATGTATCTTGCTTTTCTTGCTTTTTCATAATTTCACCAGTAAATAAATGAAATAAACAAGAATTTATTTTGCTCACATATTTCTTTTATGAATCCTTTACACCTTTTATCTTTCATAATCTCTCATAGCCAAAGTGTTGCAATCTGTTCATCCATTTTCCATTGATTTCTCTGTGATGTGAAGTTTTAGTTTTGATTACCATTAATATTTCATAGGAATCAGTCACCTAACCACAGAAAATATTAGATTACACGTATCTTTGTACTATTAATAGAATCATCCAGTTTTGCAAAGCTAATCCAAACCAATGTTTTTCTTCAGGTCAACTCTGAGGTCATTCATTTTCAGCTCCTCTCCAAGACTACTATTACTATTACTACTACTACTACTACTACTACTACTACTACTACTACTACTACTACTACTACTACTACTATTACTACTACTAACCAAGTCCAGTGAGATTGGGAGGCATTTGTCTTAAGACACTTTCAGTTCTTCTAGTGTTTGTTTCTCCTCAGATTTCAGACAAGACAACTAGTAGTAGTCATAGTTGTAGTCATAGTAGTAGTAGTAGTAGTAGTAGTAGTAGTAGCAACATTGTTGTTTCTGTTATATTTAGCACAATGACTCACAAATATACAAATCTGAATATATGTAGCTCCTGTGATTTGATTAGCACTGGGAACTTCCATATCTGAAACTTTCTCTACTGATGAAAGAGATACCATATTGCAACCCAATTATGTTTCTATTTCCTATATATAAATATTAGTAAATTGCTCTAGACAAGCATAGGTTAAGAGACTTGCCTATTGTCACAAAGCAAATAAGATATATGGCTGAAATATGAAGTCAAGTGTTTCTCATTTCATTTCTACACTCTATCCAATGTTTCATGATTCTTTTTCTTAGTTCATTACTTTGCACAAAGTATTGAATAATTCAAAAACATTTAAGATCTTGATCTTATTTGTGTGTATTTCCATCAACAATGAAAATATTATAACATAGGGAGTTAAATAGTACAGAAGGAAAAATACTCTTTCCGATCAGAATACCTGTTTCATATTCTATCATTTATGTTTGAGAAACTTTTAACTCTGTTTCTTTATCTGCAAAATTAGGTTAATTTAGATAACCTTTGAGATTCTTTTCAGCTCTAGATCTAGGAGTTAAGGAGGCACACAATCTTCCTGTAATTGCTTTAAAATATTTCTTGAATTTGAATTTCATAAATTGAATGCAAATAGTTGTTCAATTGAATAAGTAATTGCTTCTGGTGCCAAATGATGCTACACAGTTCTGAAAGAGATATACTGCATATTAGTTTTGGTGCCTGAAAAAGAAATATGAAATGGATTAAAATCAACCTATGACATATCTGCAGAAATATTTGATTGAAAATGTTACAGCCAAAGGTTCAACACATTTTCCTGTTCTGAAATAATCCCTGTAATCACTGGTATCATTTCTGTTTGTTTACTTAATGACATTCTGTTCCATTTCAATTATTTTATATAATACTGATCTCAAAATAATGTCATTAAATGATTCTATTTTCATTTTATCACAGAAAATTACATGGCTTTACTTTAAAGTTCCTAAGCTTCTTTAATAAGTTTTGAGATCATGGCATAATTGTTGGTGCTGTTTCACATCTGGTCAAAAATTTGTTTGGGGGAGGGTGTCATCAATGTGAAGTACTATTTTTGGTTTGTTAATTTTACTCATAAATTAAAGATTTAACTCTTAAAGAGTGTCTATTCTTCATTATAGTTTTGCTTCTATTATGCATCATAGAATGTTGTGAAGAAAACATTTTATTTTTATATATTATTTTTACATTTACACAGTATTCTTTTTACAATATTTCTGAAACAATGGGATTTATATTTCTAGAAAAAGGTTAAAATCTAAGAATGAAAGACACTTAGCCAGATATGGAACCAATCTAGCAAGAACTAGTAACATATACTTCCTTGACATTTTATACCTCAGATATCAGGGGAAATAAATTTACAATGAATGGGGAACAGAGAAAACTTCCTGTTGATGTCATTTAAGCTAGATTGTCTGAGCATAGATATTGTCGAAAAAGTCTTCAGAGGTCATTAAATCTAATCCTCTCATTTTATAGACAGGGAAAATGAGACCCAAAAAGGTGAATTCACTTGTACAAGGTTACACAGACAGTGAGATACAGAATCAGGATCCAAACATAGAGCCTGCAATCTTGGCTTTAAATGACTTTCTTGCCCTTGTAAAAGTTACTAAAAACACTCTAAGAATCATTAGTAAACTGGAAATAATAATGCACTTAATCCTGGATAGAGACATACAGATGATACTATTAGAATGCTGGACACAGGTCCAGGAAAGCCTGACGCAGGCATTTGCTATATGTGAGAGACCTTGCAAAACACTTAACCCACCTGCCTTAGTTTCCTTACGTCTAAAATAGGGACAATAATAGTATCTACTTCTCAGGGTTGTTGTAAGGGTAAAATGAGATAATATGATCAAATAGCTTAGCATAGTGTCTGAAACATAGGAGTCAGTCAATAAATTCTTTTTTTCTTTCTTCATATTTAAATCACACAAGAATATTGTGAGCAAAATCATGACATAAACTTTAAAATGGTATAAAATATATGCCATCACACAGAGCTCTCTCTCCACTTTTAATTTCTTTCATCTATAGAGAATTGAATAAAAATCTATATTAATGATAGTTTATATAGAGAGGATTTGCATTTATGAAAATATAAATTTAAATTATTACTCTAATTTTTAAAAGTTTTGCAATTGCTGTAAAGTTCACCTTTTTGGTCCCTGGTTTCCTTATCTATAAAATGGGCTTAAAAATTCCTATATTGATTACCTCATAGATTTGTTGTGAAGCTCAAATGAAGGTTTCCATAGATATATAACTAAGTTCTTTCATAAGGGTCAGTTATGAACAGTTATGAACATTATCAACTAAAGTTATAATCATTGATTGTCAACTAAACTTGTGACATTTTGTTTTCACATCATTCAGGATATCTGACCTTCCTTTAAGAGAAATGGAATCATCAAATACAATGTACTAGAAACTCAGGCTTCACCTGAATGATGGTTTAGATTAGCTACTGTTATCCAAATAATGAGCTTTTACTATATTTGAAACAATTCCCAGATCAATGCCATGTATATTGTAAGGCTTAATAAATGTTTGCTGAATTTAATGAAAAATCAAAAGTTGCTAATAATACCCAAACTAATAGAACAATATTTTGGATGTGAAGATCAGGGTGTCTCGGGGCCAACATCTATTTGCCTGCACAAACATGGCTAGAGAGAGCTAAATTATTAAGCTTACTAATGAATACTCCATATTTAAATTCATTATCCTTAAATGTTTCGTAATTATCATGCCTCTTTGACTAACAAATTCTGGATTCTCACTCTTTTTAAAGAAATATATTGTGATTCATTGTACAAATTTCTCATGTTTACTGAAAGCTACATATGCTTTTGTGACCTATGTGAGAGATTACACATGATGTAGAATTGTTCAGAATTAGAGAAAGTATATAAACACCTTGAAAGATTGCATAATAATAGCTCAGCAAAGAAAGATAAGGTGAGTAAAAAAGAGTGATTTAGGGTGGGAAGATATTAAAGAGAAACTAGTTTTGGCATCAGAACAAAGTCTTAAAGCCTGATTCCAGAAATGTATATACTACTTGGGACCCTAAGCATGGTAATGAGCATCTTAGTTCCCTTTAGGCAATTCTCTGAGGTCATTGATTGTCCTTTGGCATTGGTGAAGTCATTTTCCACATCAGAAATTTCCTACATAGATAAAATCATATGTTTGGAATCACAAAGAAGAAACAGTGCCTTCTCCCTAACCACATGAATGCACACACACACACACACACACACACATCCCAATCTCTGTGCATGTGTATATCTATAAAAAAAACAGGAAGTATGTCAAATTAGGGGAAAGAAAGCATTGGTCTTGTGATCAAAGCCTTCAGATCCCAACTCTGTCACTTACACCCTATGGGAGCTTGGAAAATAATGCAATTATCTTGGGCATTGGATTATTTATCTACTCCTACAAAAGTAGGTTAAACTCTAAGGTTCCCTCTAACTCCCCAATATGTCCTTCTCTCTGTCTCTAAGCACAAGGTTTTCCTAACTTATTTTTTGTCCTTTCAGGTTTCTTTACCTGCAATTTCACTCTTCCCCATGGAATCCGAATGCATTGCTTAATACATTTATCTATATTGTGATATGTTTATTATAACTTGAGTGATTTATAACAGATGAATATATGTGATACTATTATTTCTTTTTCCTTTTTGCTAGGTACATGGTTAAGTTTTAAATCAATGAAGATCAGCATTTTGCATGGTTAGTAATGGAATTTAATGAGTGACTCAATAAGAGCTAAAGTTAGTTGAGATATCATGCTCCCCAACAACAGGTTTACCTTTAGGACCCTGAGAAATGTTGAGTATAACCAGAGGGCTAAGGTCCATCAATAAACCAAAGAGAAGATTTGTTGAAATGATTGAACCAGCTCAGAAAGTGAGTGGATCCTTATTTTCTGGGTGAGAAGAATCAAGGTATTACTTAATGGATAGAGACATAGTATATATATGCCTTAAAGATAGAATATTTTTTTAATTTGGACCTAGCATGGGATATCATCCTCCAATGTTCTAAATACATCTGGTGAATATAGATTTCCATATTTTATATCTCTCTTGATATCAACAAACTGGTAAAATGAGGCATCTACATTTTCCATTAGTCCTATATTACCTCAATATACATTACCTGTATATATGTTATCCATATAAAAATTGGTATATGGCTTCTTGTGCTTTTCGCTCTGATTATTTATGAAGTCTTTTTTATTAATGGTTAAATCTTATTTCTACATTTTATAGCTATTTATGGCTCTTCCCCTTTGTTTAAAGGCCATTTAATACTCAGCCAATTAGAAACAAATTATTTCTATTTTTTTTTAACATGGGAGTTTTCTTCTTGGAAGTAAGTCTTTAAAAATATAATAGGTTGTTGTCAATGAGATCTATGATTATTCAATAGACATCCTTTTACCAATCCATAGAGGAAAAAGGAAATGGATGAAAAATGTCTGTTCCTGAGATAACAAAACACAGTTGAATAATTAGTACATAGACACTTATCTGGAATTTGTAAAGCAAATAGATGGTCTAATGAGACAACTGAATAATGAAAAAAAGGAAACTGGGCTAGACTACATCTGCAATACTGTGCTGTATTTTTATAATACCAAGTCATCCCTATAAACAAACAAAATAGGCAAGAAGAAAAGCAATAAAAAAGGCACAAAAGTTCTTCCTGAAAAAAATCACAATACCTAAATATTATATGTTATCAAAAACAATAGAAATATACTGGTTATTAGTAGACTGTAATAGCTTTACAATGAAGGGTTATGTGTAGGAAACAATGTGAGGCAACTTCTTAAACAAATGCATTATTTGAAAGGCCGAATAACCTATTCACATATCTAAAGTAAAAAAAAAAAATCACATTATATTTCATAAAACATTTGCTGAAACTGTTTACTATGTGATAGGCACTGTGTTAAATCTTGGGAATACAAACACAAGCAAGAAAGAGACACAATTCCTTCCCTCAAGGAGTATACATTTTAATGGATGGAGACAATGAATAAAAAGACATCCAGAAAACTTGGACTGGTGGGAAAGTGCCCCGTAGCAGTAAAAGATGGAAAAGTAGTCTAGAGATTCAAGAGCTGAGTTGGGTTATTCACGTGAGAAGTGAGCAAGGCTGGCATGTGTATTTCTTTTAAAATATGTGACAAGAAGGAACTGACCAATGACTTCCGGTCAAGATGGCGGCTTAGAAGCTGCGAAAGTTCAGACCTCAGAAACCCTTCCTTACCAATCGCAAACTGAGAGCTCCTAGGACACTGAAATTCAAGCTGAACAACAGGACAGACCTGGAGAACCCTCCTTCGAGACCTGGATCAAAACGTATGGCCCCCCAAAAGCCAAAACCCTAGATTACTCGGATCTAAAGGGCAGGCAGAAGGAAGGTCCCAGGACTCATCCCCCCCCAACCCAGAGTGCTGAGTCCACAGCAGCAGTGGGAAATTCAGGGCCAGCAAAAGGGCCCCAGGGCTGGATATTTTGAAGGACTCACCTTGAAAGCAACCTGAGCCAGTCTCTGGGACTCCCAACACAGATGGCAGGGTAACATAGAGAGAAGGGGGAAGCCTGTAGCCCCCTGGCTGGGTCCTTCCAACTGAGTCTCAAGGGAGGTCCCAGCTTTAGGGAACCAGCTGAACCCAATCCTATCAGGAGCCCTCAGAGCTACTGAAAGGAGAGAAACCTTAGGGCCGGCAAAGAGGTTGCACTGAAGAGCTTACCTTGAAAGTAACCTGGGCCAGTCTCTGGGCATTCAACACAGATTGTGGAGGAGGAGGTTTTTTGTGTTAGGGCTCATTCAGTCCAAACCAGCTGAAATTAATCCTATCAGGAGCCCTCAGAGCCCAGGGAGGCCATGACCCCTCCCCCCTTAGAAAGCAGAGTCTTCTGAAAGAATCAGCTGAATCTAATCTCATCAAAAATCTCCAGAACCAGGGAAGCCCAGGCTCCCTACCCATCCTCATTGACTGCTGGACTTTAAGCCAATCAAAAGCCTCCAGAGAACAGGGAAGTTCAAGCCCCCAACAACCCTCCCCCAGAGACTACACCAAGAAATCTTCTGTTAAAGCTCCAAGAGGGGAGACTAATAGAAGTCCCCAAAAAACAAAGAAAATGAGAGAAACAAGAGCATAGACAAATATGGGGAGTAAAGAAGGGGTGAATTTGAGCAAACAACAGAAAAAGAAGAAAGAAACTACAATAGACAGCTACTACTGAGCAAATGGAACAGAAGGGGAGAGATCAGCAAAAGATAAACCAGAAATCCCAGAAAATTGGATACAGGCTGTGGAAGAACTCAAAACACAACTAAGAGAGGCTGAAGACAATTGGGAAAAGAACTTAAAAATTAAGATAAGTCATCTGGAAACAGAGGCACCTGAACTAAAACAAGAAAATAGTGTCTTGAAAGCCAAAATCAACCAGCTGGAAAATGAGGCAAAGGAGATGAAAAATGAGGCAAAGGAAATGAAAGATGAGGTAAAGAGGATGAAAAACAATCTTCAAAGAAAATCAGACCAGAAGGAAAAAGATGACCAAAAAGCCAGAGATGAAATCCAATCTTTAAGACCAGAATACAACAACTAGAATCAAGTGACCTCACAAGGCAGTAGGACACTATAAAACAAAACAAAAAGAATGAAAAAATTGAGGAAAATGTGAAGCATCTCATTCACAAAACAGACGATTTAGAAAATCATTCAAGAAGAGACAATTTAAGAACAATTGGACTACCAGAAGACCATGACAAAAGAAAAAGCCTGGACATAATACTAGAGGAAATTATCCATGAAAACTGTCCCGAGATCCTAGAACAAGAGGGGAAAGTGGAGATTGAAAGAATACACAGATCACCCCTTGTATTTAATCCCCAACTGACAACACCAAGAAATGTTATAGCCAAATTCAAAAACAATCAGATGAAAGAAAAAAATATTAAAATTGCCAAGAAGAAGCCATTCAGATACCATGGAAGCACAGTGAGGTTAACACAGGATCTGGCTGTATCCACAGTGAAGGACCAAAAGGCATGGGATACAATATTCCAGAAAGCAAGGGAACTAGATCTACAACCAAGAATAAAATACCCATCAAAACTGACTATATTCTTACAGGGGAAAGTATGGTCATTCAACACAACAGAAGAGTTCCAAGGATTCATAAATAAAAGATCAGACCTGAACAGAAAATTTGATGTCCAACTACAGAACTCAAGAGAATAATCAAAAGGTAATTTAAAAAGAGGGGAAAAAACAAACAAAACAACAACAACAAAAATTTTATAAGAGACTCAATAAGTTAAAATGATATGTATCCCTATAAGAAAAGAGGTCATTGGTAACTCTTCAAAACTGTTGCTATCGCCTGAGCAGCTAGAAGAATTACACTCAGAGGGAACAGAGACAAACTGTATAGGATGAAAGGACAAGACATAAATAGGTAAATAGATATATGCATACATAATTACATATACATGTGTATGTACATATATGTATACATGACTAGAGCTAAAAAAGGAAAGAGGTTATGACTAAAAGAAATGAGAAAAGAAACAAATGGGGGTAAATTTATATTTCACAAAGAAGCTCATGGCGGGAGGGGGGAGAACTTCAATACACTGGAAGGGTAAAGAGGTTGGAGACAGGAAATACTCAACTCTTACATACTTTGAAACTGACCCAGGGTAGAGGGAAGAACAACCCAATCCATTGGGGAAGAGAATAGATTTGCACCCTATAGGGGAGTAGAAGGGCAAAAAACGGACTGGTTGGGAGGGAAGTAGTACAAGGGACAGAGAGGGTGGGGGGGATTTTAAAAAGACTACAGGGGGAAATAAGGGAGGGAATAAGAAGGGGGGGTAGAAAGGGAAGTAAAATAAGGGAGGGAACGGGGGGGGGGCTGACTATAAACAAACATTGGTATAGAAGGAAATAGTGAAAGAAGAAAAGGCAGGACCAGGAGTAAAAATGAAAATGCTGGGAAATACACAGCTAATAATCACAAATCTGAATGTGAATGGAATTAACTCACCCATAAAACGCGAGTGAATAGCAGAGTGGATTAGAATCCAAAACCCTACCATATGCTGTCTGCAAGAAACACACATGAGGAAGGTAGATATGCATAGGGTGAAAGTAAGAGGTTGGAGTCAAACCTATTGGGCATCAAATGATAAAAAGAAGGCAGGAGTAGCAATCATGATATGAGACAAAGACAAAGTAAAATAAATCTAGTTAAAAGAGATAGGGAAGGTAATTACATCCTGATAAAAGGCAGTATAGACAACAAAGAAATATCTGTACTCAATATGTATTCACCAAATGGCAGAGCATCCAAATTTTTAAAGGAGAAAGTAGAGGAGCTCAAGGATGAAATAGATAGAAAAATTATACTAGTGGGAGATCTGAACCTTCCCCTATCTGAACTAGATAAATCAAATTAAAAAATAAATAAGAAAGAGGTGAGAGAAGCAAATGAAATCTTAAAAAAATTAGAGTTAGTAGACATATGGAGAAAAATAAATAGGGACAAAAAGGAATACACCTTCTTTTCAGCAGTACATGGTACATTCACAAAAATTGACCATGTACTAGGGTACAAAATCATTGCAAACAAGTGCAAAAGGGCAGAAATAATAAATAATAAATGAAACCTTCTCAGACCAAAGTGCAATAAAAATAATAATTGGTAAGGGTACATGGATAGATAAGTAAAAAATTAATTGGAAAATAAACAATATGATTCTCCAAAAACAGCTAGTTAAAGAACAAATCTTAAAAACAATTAATAACTTCATTGAAGAAAATGACACTGGTGAGACATCCTTTCAAAACCTATGGGATGCAGCCAAAGCAGTACTCAGGGGGAAATTTATATCCTTGAGTTCATCTATGAACAAATTAAAAATGGCAGAGGTCAATGAATTGGGCATGCAAACTAAAAAACTAGAAAGTGAACAAATTAAATATCCTCAGATGAAGACTAAATTAGAGATCCTAAAAATCAAAGGAGAAATTAATAAAATTGAAAGTCAAAGAACTATTGATTTAATAAATAAGACAAGAAGCTGGTACTTTGAAAAAACAAATAAAATAGACAAAGTATTAGTCAGTCTAATTAAAAAAAGGAAAGAAAAAAACCAAATTGACAGTATCCAAGATGAAAAGGGAGACCTCACCTCTAATGAAGAGGAAATCAAGGCAATCATTAAAAACTACTATGCCCAATTATATGGCAAAAAATATGGCAATCTAAGAGATATGGATGAATACTTACAAAAATATAAATTGTGTAGACTAAAAGAAGAAGAAATAAATTACCTAAACAACCCCATATCAGAAAAAAAAAATTGAACAAGCCATAAAAGAACTCCCTAAGAAAAAATCCCCAGGTCCAGAAGGATTCACAAATGAATTCTATCAAACCTTCAAAGAACAGCTAACCCCAATACTATACAAACTATTTGACAGGATAAGCCAAGAAGAGGTTCTACCAAATTCTTTTTATGACACAAACATGGTACTGATCCCAAAGCCAGGCAGGTTAAAAACAGAGAAAGAAAACTATAGGCCAATCTCCCTAAAGAATATAGATGCAAAAGTCTTAAATAGGATACTAGCAAAAAGACTCCAGCAAGCCATCTCAAGGGTTATCCACTACGATCAGGTAGGATTCATACCAGGAATGCAAGGATGGTTCAATATTAGGAAAACCATCCACATAATTGACCATATAAACAAGCAAACTGACAAAAATCACATGATTATTTCAATAGATGCAGAAAAAGCCTTTGACAAAATACAACACTCCTTCCTATTGAAAACACCAGAAAGTATAGGAATAGAAGGGCCTTTCCTAAAAATAATAAACAGTATATACCTAAAACCATCAGCAAACATCATCTGCAATGGGGAAAAACTCAAAGCCTTCCCAATAAGATCAGGAATCAAACAAGGATGCCCATTATCACCTTTATTATTTAATATTGTACTAGAAACACTAGCAGTAGCAATTAGAGAAGAAAAAGAAATTGAAAGTATTAAAATTTGCAATGAGGAGACCAAGCTGTCACTCTTTGCAGATGATATGATGATTTACTTAAAGAATCCCAGGGAATCAACCAAAAAGCTAATTGAAATAATCAACAACTTTAGCAAAGTTGCAGGATACAAAATAAACCCACATAAGTCACCAGCATTTCTATATATCTCCAACCCAGTTCAGCAGCAAGAATTAGAAAGAGAAATTCCATTTAAAGTCACCAAGACAATATAAAATACTTAGGAATCTATCTCCTGAGACAAACACAGGAACTATATGAACACAACTACAAAACACTTTCCACACAGCTAAAACTAGATCTAAACAATTGGAAAAACATTGATTGCTCATGGGTGGGATGAGCTAACATAATACAAATGACCATCCTACCCAAACTTATCTATCTATTTAGTGCCATACCCATTGAACTACCAAAAAACTATTTCACTGAATTAGAGAAAACCATAATAAAGTTCATTTGGAAGAATAAAGGATCAAGGATATCCAGGGAAATAATGAAAAAAAAATACAAAGGAAGGTGGCCTTGCAGTCCCAGATCTCAAACTATATTACAAAGCAGCGGTCATCAAAACAATTTGGTACTGGCTAAGAGACAGAAAGGAGGATCAGTGGAATAGACTTGGGGTAAATGACCTCAGCAAGATAGTCTTTGACAAACACAAAGACCCCTGCTTTTGGGACAAAAATCCAGTATTTGATAAAAACTGCTGGGAAAATTGGAAGACAGTGTGGGAAAGATTAGATTTGGATCAACACCTCACACCCTACACCAAGATAAACTCAGAATGGGTGAATGACTTGAATATAAAGAAGGATACTATAAGTAAATTAGGTGAACACAGAATAGTATACATGTCAGAACTTTGGGAAGGGAAAGATTTTAAAACGAAGCAAGACTTAGAAAGAGTCACAAAATGCAAAATAAATAATCTGGAATACATCAAATTAAAAAAGTTTTTGTACAAACAAAACCAATGTAACTAAAATTAGAAGGAAAGCAACAAATTGGGAAACAATCTTCATAACCAAAACCTCTGACAAAGGTCTAATTACTCAAATCTATAAAGAGTTAAACCAGTTGTACAGAAAATCAATTCATTCTCCATTTGAAAAATGGGCAAGGGACATGAATAGCAATTTTCAGTTAAAAAACTCAAGACTATTAATAAGCACATGAAAAAGTGTTCTAGATCTCTTATAATCAGAGAGATGCAAATCAAAACAACTTTGAGGTATCACCTCACACCTAGCAGATTGTTCAACATGACAGCAAAGGAAAGTAATGAATGCTGGAGGGGATGTGGCAAAGTAGGGACATTAATGCATTGCTGGTGGAGTTGTGAATTGATCCAACCATTCTGGAGGGCAATTTGGAACTATGCCCAAAGGGCGATAAAAGACTGTCTGCCCTTTGATCCAGCCATAGCACTGCTGGGTTTGTACCCCAAAGAGATAATAAGGAAAAAGACTTGTACAAGAATATTCATAGCTGCGCTCTTTGTGGTGGCCAAAAGTTGGAAAATGAGGGGATGCCCATCAATTGGGGAATGTCTGAACAAATTGTGGTTTATGTTGGTGATGGAATACTATTGTGCAAAAAGGAATAATAAAGTGGAGGAATTACATGGAGACTGAAACGACCTCCAGGAAGTGATGCAGAGTGAGAGGAGCAGAACCAGGAAAACATTGTACACAGAGTCTGACACATTGTGGTAGAAGATAACTTATTGGACTTCTTCAGTAATGGCTTTACAATGTCCCTGATCAACCTGCAGTGATCTAAGATTTAAAAAAAAAAAAAAAAACTATCCTCAAGCAGAGGACAAACTGAGGGAGTAAAAACACTGAGGAAAACAACTGCTTGATTACAGAGGTTGAGGGGACATGATCGAGGAGAGATGCTAAATGAGCGCCCTAATGCAAATACCAACAACAAGGAAATGGGTTCAGAGCAAGGACACATGTGATACCCAGATGAATCGTACGTCAGCTAGGGAAGGGGTGGAGGGGGGTTTGTGGGGGAGGAAAAGAAAATGATCTGTTTCCAATGAACAATGTATGAAAATGACCAAATAAAATGTTTAAAAAAAAAGAAGAAAATGACCAATGAGAGGAGGCCGCAGATTTGAGCCATTGATAGCACTTTTGGGCCAGATGTGGAAAAGTAGGTAGCCTCAGTGTTGCAGCTGCCTGTTTATAGTTCCATAGTTCCATAGTTCCATAGGAGGCTCTGAGAGCCTAACTTACCCAGTCTCACACAATCAGTGTATTTCAGACAGAATATTTGCTCTCAGATGTTTATGACTCCAAAATAAACTTTTAATGCATTAGTTCATGCTGTGGAAACAACTAAACAATACCTACATGATATTGTATAGAATACCTTTGTAAGAAGGATCTCTGAGAGAACAGCAATAGGAATCTGATGGGATGAAAAGGCAAGAATAAGTTGCCACCTGCACATCCTGCATCCTTTGAAGTGCCTCACTCTCTGTTTCTCTTTCAATCATTTTACCTGAAACTGTGGGCATCATATATGCCATTTTTATAATAATTGTTATGTGGCTTCTAGTTTTGTCACACTAATTATTTATGAAGTCAATTTTTTTTATTAATGGCTAAATCCTGTTTCTAGATCTTGTCACTATTTGTAGCTCTGCCCCTTTGTTTAAAGGCTATTTAATACTCTTGGCCAATTAGAGTTAAACTGTTTCTAATTACTACATGTCAACTTGATCTACTATTGTCAATTTCTCCCAGTCAACATCTGTGTTGTTTCATTTCATATGTCAGTGTATTCTAATACCATTTCTTCTGCCCACCTATAACAGATGCTCAAATATCTTGGTATCATTAATCCTCCACTTGTGTCTAACTCAGCAGTATGGAATGACAGTGAACATCACTCCAATGCTGGTTAACTAATCCTAACCTTAAAATAAAAAGATCACAACTTCCCTTTCTGGATCTGTGGTAGTCAGAGATTCTCTATAACTTTCTTTAATTAAACAATTTCACACCATTGTCCTTTCCTTCTTCAATGTTTACCACATCTTTTATAATTTACTCCTGGTTTCTGAATTAATTGGTTCATGAGAAGTCCGTTCATGGTTCACAATCAATTTCTTCAGTTTTGTGCAAATACAGTCCTCTGCAGTCCTTAAGCATGGCAAAATGTAATGGTGTATTCTCCTAAATGAATGAATATCAAAAAATATAAAACAAAAATGTATACAAAGGTGACAAGCTACACAGAAACATCCATACTTTCCATGTTCTTCTCACCAACTTCATGCATTTGTAAGGTTTCCAAAAGGTGTGAGGGCACATCTGCTGCCATGGAACACAACTTTTCTATGATGAAAAGAATCTGTACTGGATATTGTTTAAAATGATCTTTTTTGGAAGGCAAATAATAACTTAGTACAATGGGTACCCACTATTCCTAGACAGATAATGTTTTGAATTCATAAAGTCTATAAAGGTCTGTGGTATAATCTATATTTATCTGGAAAAAAACACATTA
Source organism: Monodelphis domestica (assembly GCF_027887165.1). NCBI lineage: Eukaryota > Metazoa > Chordata > Mammalia > Didelphimorphia > Didelphidae > Monodelphis > Monodelphis domestica. The sequence continues at coordinate 165,414,133 of NC_077232.1, forward strand.
CATCATTCTATTTTAACAGATGAAAAAATTCTGGCCCAAAGAAATTCATATAGCTATTAAATAACTTGCATTTCAAAGCTGTCATAAGTTCAGTAAATAATTATTTGGAGATGAGAAAGACATGGGGTAGAATTCCAACTCTGTATTTATTTATTCATCATTTACTTATTTATTAATTTGAATATTATGATCTTGAGCAAGTCACTTTTTTCTGCATCTCAATTTCCTCTTCTATATATTTTTATACATGTATTTTAGAATTTAAAAGAATTACCTGTTTTTTCAAGTATTAAATTATCCACTTATTAACTGTCCTTTACTAGTTGATATATCATTCTTTGTGGTAAAGGTGTTTCCCCTCTTTCAGCACGATATTACTTAAAGAATAGTGCTTTAAGGGAACAGTACTTTATACACAATCTTCTAAAGGAAAAGAAAAAAACCTGAGATCTCAAGGAATACTGACAAAATCAGTTGTAGTTGCTTCATTTCCATTACCTGCACTGAAAACCTCTTACCTTCACTTTTAAAATTGCGTCATGTATAGGACAATAGATTGAAAGCCATACTTATAGAAAGGAGGTCCTAGATTAAAATTTAATCTCAGATGCTTCCTAGCTGTGTGACACTAGGCAAGCCACTTATCCTCAAATGCCCAGTCCTTCACACTCTTCCATTTTGGAATCAATACTTTGAATTGGTTTTGAGACTGAAGGTAAGGGTTTAAAGAAAAAAAAAGGCTTCTGGACTCCAGGAACAATGGGAACACTGAATTGCCTAACTGCCCCTGATACTAGAGTTTAAGTAAAGGAGATGATGACCCATGCTTTAATATGCAAGTGACACTGGGAATTCCTATCAAAAAACAAAAACAAAAACAATGACTGCCATTCCTGATACCATCTGATAAAATACCAGTCCTCTATGATGGAAACCATAACGGATACTCCTCTAGTCTACTTTGGTGCTTTGCTTGTACCCACAGATCTCTGATGATAGAATCAAAAGCTTTTAGTCCCTGTGTGCTCCTGACAGGAATGATCAATGACAGCTGTGGAACTGTTTTACTGGAACTCAAGAGTTTGTGTGTGTCTGTGTGCATGTGCATGAATACACATGCCTGTGGGAAGGGAGGTATGTTGTGAAATAAGACTGGAAGACACCTTACTCAATTTGTCCAGGGTCATTCTATGGACATATTTGACAGATAATAGCAGACCTGTTAAGGATTTTATTTAAAAGTATAATATAGTTTTATAGGGGGAATATTAATCCAAAATACCAAAATAATATGATTGATCAGTCAGACTAGGAGCATAATTGATGACAGGGAGATGATTTTGGCAGTAATGTATGTATACATATGCACAAATATATGTATATATATATATATACATATATATATATATATATATATATATATATATATATATATAGATTTGCCAGACTTAGCAACCAATTGGATATGAGAGTTAGGGAGGAGGAATAAGATGGCATTGATGTTGTAAAATGTTGCACTCAATAGATAGGATGTATAGGAGTAAAAAAGTTAATCAAAGAAAAAAAAATAAAATATATAGCATTCTAATTCTACCTGTAAAAAGGTGAAACCCATAGAAAATGATTGCCTTCCTAAGGTGTTCTCCCTGTTTGCCTCTGAAAATAGTGAAGCTCTCAAGTAACCCACTTTTCTAAATTGCAAAGCTGAAACAGATGGCTATGATGAGTCTATTTTCTAGGACAAAATGTGATAAAAAATAACAATAGCATTGTTTTGGCTGCTCAGTTCATTAGTAGAGATTATTGCAAATGAGAAGCCTAGAAATGGAGAAAGTCTACAAAATGGAAGGGGAGATCAAATACTTTTCTTGAAATTAGCTGTGATGATTGCCTAGTGTGGAATTTGAAAATTGAAAAACCTAGAACCTGGAAATATATATATATATATATATATATATATATATATATATATATATATATATATATATGTGTGTGTGTGTGTGTGTGTGTGTGTATACAAGTTATTAAATATATTTTTTTTCACTTCCTAGGCTTTTCAATTATATATATACAAATATGTGTGTATGTGTGTATGCATATTTATTTATCTCCAGTATAGAAATCCTTCATATGATCCAGTGATTTGCCCAAAGCAGAGAAAATATGCTCTTTATGACCCATAAGTGCAACTCCTTTTCTGTTACAGAAGTATAGAAAGAGGATTCTAGATAGCTTGCCAAAGAAATTACAGCCACAGAAATGAACCAATGATAATGTCCTAGAGAAAGCACAGAGGGCTTGATCCGTAGTTCCTCACTGGACACATCTCCTTTTAGGGGTTCCAGAAAGGTGCATGACCATGGAAAATGCCAATTTAACACAGGGGTGTCAGTGACACTTTTCCACCATGCTAAAAAACCAATCACCCATGCATGTGAACATTCATTTATGCAAGCTCACAACCTCCTATGCAGAGGGACAGTCAAGCTCATTACAAAAGTTCATAAGTCTCCATGGACATGAGTTAGCTGCTTAGAGCAGAATATTAATCTTTCAAAGCAGAAATCAAAGAGAAAAATGTATTTATTTCACTTGATGTAGACATATAAAATAGATGGTGGTTGGTGTTTCCTATCCAAATGCACCCCGAGTTTTGCTATCTGAAATATCAGGCTTGTAGGGTCCAAAAATTACCTAGAAACCCAAACTGCCTTTCAATCATCAAAGGTTACAGAAACTACAATGAACATGGAGTTCTTAAAAATCCATTCTAAGGTCTTACCTCTTTGGTGTTGCTATAGCTCCATGCTACTTATAAACTCTTACCTCTAATGGCTCATTCAGAGGTAGTCTTTAAAACAAATAAAACAAACACAAAAATCAAGAAAAGCTCAGTGTACAGAGAACCAGATTTAGAATAGAGGAAGTCTTGGGTTCAAATATGACTTCAGACTTTCTGTAAGGTGGAACCAACTATTTCCTTAGGCAGACCATTTCATTTTCTTTTCCCAATTCTTTGAACACAAAAGAGTCTCAAAAAATATTTACTGAAGGTAGAATAAATATTTAATTTGAAAGAATAATGAATGCAAAAATTTCTAATGGACTGGAATAATTGATATACTAAAATTTAAAAATTGTACAGCTTCTAAGATCTTAAGCTATCCCAAACTCTGTGCTATGCAGACTACATTAAAAATATTATGTTCGCTCCTGTTTGCCACAATTTAATAATTTCATTGATAAAGAGGCACATGTTCAGAGGAGGGACAAATGGGTTGATATGAATAGTAATTAATGAATGTTTATTTATTTTACTTCATAGCTTATGAATGTTTCAATTTATCATCTTATTTAATCCTAATAACATGTCTGTATAAGAAATATTATTTGTTCTATTTTACAGATAAAGAAAAGATAACAGACAGATTAAGTGATTTGCCCATAATCAATGCAGCAAGCAAACCTAGATATCTTAGAACTCATAATATAATATTACTAGCCTTTCATTGCCAGAGAAAATTCTAACGCATATAAAGTATGAAAATCACTTGTTAGTACAGAGGATATTTAAATATTATGGAACAGAAAATATATAGAGGAGGAGCTTTTGTATGTGTGTATGTGGTAAATGATCCTTTGGTTTAATTAATATAAGGAACTCCCATTGTGGAAACTGCTCGATATATGTACAAATTCAATAACTTTTCTGTAAAGTATAATCTTAGAGAATTGATTGGGAGTACCAAAAACTTAAATAGATTTCCCAAGTCATCAGAATTTGAATTCACATTTTCCTAATGCTAAAGCCAGCTCTTTAACCATTAAAGTATCCAATCTCTCAGAGAAAGTGAGAGAAATATATAGTTATCATTGAATAGTTTTCATCCTCTTCATCTCAGTATCAAAAGAAACTTGGACTGTGTCCCTGGGACATCCTGAACTTTTCTATTCTTGCCAGCATCTAAGTCTCAATGGCATTTCCTGGACACCCTATACAGCACACACTCCATACACTATCTCCAAAGGTAATATGTGGATTATTTCCATTAGATGTATATTTTCTTTAATGAGGAATTCTAAACAGTTTTCTTCTATTATTTCTATTATTTCATGTTTTTTTTAACTTTTCAAGTTTTTCTGTTTAACTTGTGATCCTCAAGTTCTCTTCATACCTCATCTTCAAGATCAATATCAAATAGATATTTGATGTTATTTTTTTCTTTATTTTTTTTACTTAGTCAATTTAGAACATTATTCATTGGTTTCAAGAATCATATTCTTTCCCTCTGCCACTTCCCCACCCTTCCCATAGGCAATGCCCAATTTCCCTGAGTATTACTTGTTTCTTTGATAAGAACCTATTTCCATATTGTTGATGTTTGCACTAGGATGTTCATTTAGAGTCTACATTCCCAATCATATCCCCTCAACCCATGTAATAAAGTAACTGTTTTTCTTCTGTGTTCCAACTCCCAGTTTTTTCTCTGAATGTAGAGAGTGTTCTTTCTTGTAGATCCCTTCAAGTGGTTCAGAATCACTACATTGCCACTAATGGAGAAGTCCATTATATTTGATTGTACCACAGTGTATCAGTCTCTGTGTACAGTGTTCTCCTGGTTCTGCTCCTCTCACTCTGCATCAATTCCTGGAGGTTGTTACAGTTATCATGGAATTCCTCCACTTTATTATTCCTTTTAGCACAATAGTATTCCATCACCAACATATACCACAATTTGTTCAGCCATTCCCCAATTGAAGGGCATCCCCTCATTTTCCAATTTTTGGCCACCACAAAGAGTGTGCAACTATGAATATTCTTGTACATGTATTTTCCTTATTATCTCTTTGGGGTACAAACCCAGCAGTGCTATGGCTGGATCAAAGGGAAGACAGTCTTTTAGCACCCTTTGGGCATAATTCCAGATTACCCTCCAGAATGGTTGGATCAATTCACAACTCCACCAGCAAAGCATTAATGTCTCAACTTTGCCACATCCCCTCCAGCATTCATTAATTTCTGTTGCTGCCATGTTATCCAATCTACTAGGTGTGCAGTGATACCTCAGAGTTGTTTTGATTTGCATCTCTCTGATTATAAGAGATTTAGAAGACTTTTTCACATGCATATTAATAGTTCTGATTTTTTTAACTGAAAATTGCCTATTCATGTCCCTTTCCCATTTATCAATTGGAGAATGGCTTGATTTTTTGTACAATTGATTTATCTCTTCATAAATTTGAGTAATTAGACCTTTGTCAGAGGTTTTTGTTATAAAGATTGTGTCCAATTGATTGCTTCCTTCTAATTTTGGTTGCGTTGTTTTTGTTTGTACAAAAACTTTTTAATTTGATGTAATCAAAATTATTTATTTTATATTTTGTGACTTCTTCTAAGTTTTGCTTGGTTTTAAACTCTTTCCTTTCCCAAAAGTCCAACATGTATACTACTCTGTGTTCACAGAATTTACTTATAGTTTCCTTCTTAATGTTCCAGTCATTCACCCATTTTGAGTTCATCTTGGTGTAAGGTGTGAGATGTTAATCCAAACCTAATCTCTCCTACACTGTCTTCCAATTTTCTCAGAAGTTTTTATCAAATAGTGGATTTTTGTCCCAAAAGCTGGGATCTTTGGGCTTGTCATAGACTGTCTTGCTGAGGTAACTTACCCCAAGTCTATTCCACTGATACTCCTTTCTGTCTCTTAGCCAGTAACATTATTTTGATGACCACTGCTTTATAATATAGTTTGAGATCTGGGACTGCAACACCACCTTCCTTTGCATTGTTTTTTCATTATTTCCCTGGATATCCTGCATCTTTTGTTCTTCCCAATTAACTTTGTTATGGTTTATTTTCTAATTCATTAAAAAATGTTTTTTGGTATTTTGATGGTTATGGCACTAAATAAGTAAATAAGTTTATGTAGAATGGTAATTTTTACTATGTTAGCTAATCCTACCAATGACCAGTTAATGTTTTTCCAATTGTTTAGATCTAGTTTTAATTGTGTGGAAAATGTTTTGTAGGTTTTTTCATACAGTTCCTGTGTTTTTCACGGTATATAGATTCCTAAGTATTTTATAATGTCTAGAGTGATTTTAAATGGAATTTCTCTTTCTAATTCTTGCTACTGAAATGTGTTGGAGATATATAGAAATGCTGATGACATATGTGGGTTTATTTTGTATCCTGCAAATTGGCTAAAGTTGTTGATTATTTCCCCAACTTTTTAGTTGATTCTCTAGGATTCTTTAAGTAAACCATCATATCATCCTCAAAGAGTGATAGCTTGGTCCCTTCATTGACAATTTTAATATCTTCAATTTCTTTTTTTATTCTCTAATTGCTACTGCTAGTGTTCTAGTACAATGTTAAATAATAGAGGTGATAATGAGCATCCTTGTTTCACTCCTGATCTTATTCGGAATACATCAAGTTTATTCCCATTGCAGATGATGTTGTCTGATGGTTTTAGACAGATACTGTTTATTATTTTTAGGAAAGACCTTTCTATTCCTATACTTTCTAGTGTTTTCAATAGGAAGCAGTGTTGTATTTTGTCAAAGACTTTTTCTGCCTCTATTGAGATAATCATGTGATTTTTGTTGGTTTGCTTGTTGATATGGTCAATTATGTGGATGGTTTTCCTAATATTGAACCATCCTTAAATTCCTGATATAAATCCCACCTGATCATACTGAATAACCCTCATGATAATTTGCTGGAGTCTTTTTGCTAGTATCCTATTTAAGAATTTTGCATCTATGTTCCTGAAGGAGATTGGTCTATAGTTTTCTTTCTCTGTTTTTGACCTTCCTGGATTTGGAATCAGTAACATATTTGTGTCATGAAAGGAATTTGGTAGAATTCCTTCTTTGCTTATTGTGTCAAATAGTTTGTATAATACTGGGATTAGTTGTTCTTTGAATGTTTGATAGATTTCATTTAAGAATCCATCTGGTCCTGGGAATTTTTTCTTAGGGAGTTCTTTGATGACTTGTTTAATTCATTTTTCTGATATTGGGTTTTTTAGGTATTCTATTTCTTCCTCTGTTAGTCTAGGCAACTTGTAAATATTCATCCATATCACATAGATTAGCATATTTGTTGCCATATAATTGGGCATAATAGTTTTTAATGATTGCCTTAATTTCCTCTTTATTAGAGGTGAAGGCTCCCTTTTCATCTTGGATACTGTCAAAGAAAACTTTGGTTTTCTTCTTTCCTATTTTTAAAATTAGATTGACCAGTCCTTTTTTTTCAAAGTATCAGTTACTAGGCCTATTTATTAAATCAATAGATCTTTCACGATTAATTTCATTATTTTCTACTTTAATTTTTAGTATCTCTAAATTAGACTTCATCTGAGGATTTTTAATTTGTTTACTTTCTTTTTTTTTTAAATTTGCATGCATTGATCTCTGCCCTCCCAAATTTCTTAATATATGAACATAAGGATATAAATTTCCCCCTGAGTACTACTTTGGCTGCATCCTATGTGTTTTGAAAGGATGTCTCATCATTGTCATTCTCTTTAATGAAATTATTAATTGTTTCGATGATTTTTTTCTTTCACTAACCAATTTTGAAGAATCATATTGTTTAATTTCCTATTAATGTTTGATTTGCTGCTCCATGTACCCTTACTAATTATTATTTTCATTGCATTGTGGTCTGAGAAGGTTGCATTTATTATTTCTGCTCTTTTGCACTTATTTGCAATGTATTTATGCCCTAGTACATGGTCAATCTTTGTGAATGTACCATGTGCTGGTGAAAAGGTGTTTTCCTTTTTCTCCCTATTTATTTTTTCTCCACATATCTACAAATTCTATTTTTTCTAAGATTTCATTCACATCTCTTACCTCTTTATTATTTATTTTTTGGTTTGATTTGTCTAGTTCGGATAAAGGAAGGTTCAGGTCTCCCACTAGTATAGTTTTTCTATCTATTTTTCCTTGAGCTCCACTAGTTTCTCCTTTAGAAATTTGGATGCTATGTATGCCATTTGGTGCATACATGTTAAGTACTGATATTTCCTTATTATCTATTCTGCCTTTTATCAGGATGTAATTACCTTCTCCATCTCTTTTGACTAGATCTATTTTTACTTTGGCTTTGTCAGATATCATGATTGTGACTCCTGCCTTCTTTTTTATCAGTTGATGTCTAATCAATTTGGCTCCATTCTCTTTCTTTTAACCTATAAGTGTCTACCTTCCTCATGTGTGTTTCTTGTAGACAGCATATGATAGGGTTTTGGTTTCTAATCCACTCTGCTATTTGCTTATGTTTTATGGTAGAGTTCATTCCATTCACATTCAGAGTTATGCTTACCAGCCATGCATTTCCCAGCATTTTGATTTCTATGTGTAGTCCTGCCCTTTCTTCTTTCATTATTTTGTTCTACACCACTGTTTTGTTTTTAATTGATCCCCCCAATTAACACCCTTATTTTACTTCCCTTTCTACTCATTCCCTTCTTATTGCTCTCTTATTTTCTTCACAGTCTTTTTAAACTACTCCCCCCACCTATGACTCTATCTGTGGATGTTATTTTAATATTATTGCATTTGGTGTCTCTTCAAGATTTTATTAACCTCTGTGCATTTTTATTCCTAACACTTTTTTTCTCTTTTAGTTCTTTGGAAAACAAAATAAAACAAAACAATGGATTCAAGTTTTCACATTTTTCTAATTATTTCCTCTGTGCAAACCATATATTCTACCACTGGTTCTTGTTTATTTTTCACTTTCAAGATTCTTATATCTCTCTTGAACCCCTTAGAATCATATTGCTGTGATTTTGTAATATCTTGGGAATTCATAGAATCCTCTGCCTTATCAAGGGTTGATTTAATTTTATTTGTCTTGAAATATTTATTTAAAGAAATTTGGATTTGTTTGTCTTGGTATCTATCCTCTCTTCTGTTTTACTCTCTTCTCTAATAACTTAACTTCTTGCATTCTAGGTTTTTAACTATATTTTTTCTCATAAGATTTTTTACTCTTTTGCTAAATCTAGTCTCTTTGGTTCCTTTATTACTCACCTTCTGGTTCTTTTATCTTTAATAACCAGCACCCTAGTCTACCTCACCTCACTCCCTCCTTGTCATGTTCCAGAACTGAATCTTAATGCTGTCAGATTCCCTCCACATCATTATCTAAACCTCAACAATTTCTGGAGGTGGGGGAGGGATTCAACCAGTTTCAACTGGATACCAATCTCTTATTTTTTACACCTGATTCAACTTCCTTTTTCCTACATATACACACATGTCCACAAAGGTATTCTGTCCCAGTTCTCTCTATTTTTGCTTTGTTTAAGGTTATGATTGTTGTAGCATGTTCTCATATACAACAAATTGTGCTTTCACTTTACTATTCTTATGCTTTTACTTTACTATTCTTCCTCCTCTTCCCAAAAAAAGCTACCCAGAGTCCAGGTCTGCTCCTTATTATCACAGAATGGTAGGATAAGGATAAGGCATGATATCCAGGCACAATCTGCAGCAACAGCAAGAACATTTTTAAATGCTTCACAGAAGACAAAGTGGTAGACCAACTTGTTGCATCCTGACAGATCATGGCAGCTATTGGTGAAGGGGGAACTGAGTGTGGATTAGCCTTTTCTCTATTAATTTGTCATGTTGTTACTTTGTTCATTTTGTTAATTTTAACCTGTGGGGACTACAATTGCTTTACTCCTTACAAAGAATTTCTACTTTAGGAAGATTTAAGAATTCTTGAGGACTGGAGAAAATATAACTACTTACCCATGACCACCATTTCCAAACACATGCTTCCATGGATGTCTCTTTGCATAATTTTTGGGTTATGTGGGTTCTTTCTGTATCAGAATATCAATTCCTTCAATGCAGAGCCAGCCTTGCTTTCTCATGTTTATATACTCTGTGCTTAGTATTGTTACAACTAAAATTATCTCAAAAGACTGATTTTTGGATAAGAATGTAAGTTTATTTATTACATCAGGTTTACTAGTTAGGCAAGAATTATAACAAATAAAATTATGTAGGTCTCCCTGGTTGTCTAATAAAGAAAGATGACATTAGCTGAGTGAAGCCATATAAGAAATAGATTTTTAGTAGTTTATTTATTATTCAGCCTGTCCCTGGACTATCCCAAGGCTACTTTAATTAGGGATAGTTAATTATGAGATACTCCATCAACATACCTACTCCTACCTATACCTACATCATGGGAAACATGTACACAGGGAAAGAACCTTTTTCCTCTTAAATTATTGACCAAATTTTCTTTGTTAAAAAAGTAATATATTCCTTTTGAAATCCCAAGAACAAAGAAAATGCAAAAAAATTTGTTGATTAGGTACCATCTGACCAAGATTGCTGACAGAATACCTAATAATTCTCCCTAATTTATAGAATTAAGAAAATACGTGAAAAATAAATGATCACAGCACAGTGCACAGTATTCTTATGCATTCATTCACTTATATGTGTTATATGATCGAATTGGGTGGATTACTGTGAATCCATGCATGATTTATTTGGTTTAGAATTAAGTTCTGATTAGGATGTTCATAGTGAGATATATCTGGGGAAGATATAAAAGAATGTTTTAATCCATGTGAAAACTGAATGGTTAATTCATAATGTCATAAGCTTCCCAACAATGGAGATATTCCACAAAAAAAACTAGGAGACTAATAGGAGCTTTCTATTTTCCTTCTATTCTTGATGACATTTGTTTAGATTGAATATAATTTTAAATCTGAGATAATAAAAATTATCCACTTTATATTTTAAAATGCTTTGTATCTTTCATTTGATCCTAAACTCTTCCCTTATCAATATTTCTGATAGTTGAACTATTCTATGCTCCTCTAATTGGTTTAAAGTATCACTCTGTATTAAGATCATATACCCATGTATACCTGATCTTGGCATATGATGTGAGATGTTGATGAATTCCAAGTCTCTGTCATGCCATTTTCAATTTTTCATAACAGTTTTTGTCAAACAGAAAATTCTTGTCCGAAAATTTGGGTCTTTTGATTTACCAAACACTTAATTATTGTGGTCATTGATTACTAGGTTTTATATACCTAATCTCTTCCACTGATTTAACACCTCATTTCTTAACCACTACCTGATTGGTTTGACTATTACTGCTTTGTAAAACAATTTGAGGCTTGGTATTCCCAGACCATTTTCATTCACATTTTCTACATTCTTGACCTTTTTTAGATTTTTTTTTCAGTTCAATAAAATAATTTTAGGCAGTTTGATTTGATATAACATGTACTAGTAGATTAGTTTTGTTAAAATTGTCATTTTTATTGGATTTGGACAGACCACCCATGAGCAAGTGATATTTTCACAATTTTTTATATCTGATTTTATTTGTATGAAAGTTGTTTTGTAATTAAGTTCCTTTAGTTAGTGTGTTTGTTTTATGCTATTAACTTAAATGGCATTTATTTTTCTATCTTTTGCTCCTTGTATTTTGGTAATATATAGAAATGTTGATGACTTGTTTAGGTTTGTTTTATATCCTGTAACTTTGCTAAAGTTGTAAATTATTTAGTTGATTCTCTAGAATTCTCAAAATCATGTCATCTACGAAGTGATAATTTTGTTCCTGTATTGCCTATTTTAATTCCTTCAGTTTCTATTTTTTCTCTTATTGCTATGGTTAGCATTTCAAGTACAATATTGGATAATAGTGGCAGATAATGGACATACTTACTTCACTCCTGTTCTTATTGGGAAGCCTTCTAACATCTTCATTACAGATAATGCTTCCTGATAATTTTAGATAGATATTAACTGTCATTTTAGGGAAAGCTCCATTTAGTCTTATCCTCTCTAATATTTTAATAGATTTGGTGCTCTATTTTCTCAAAAACTTTTTCTGCATTTATTGAGATGATCAAATGGTTCTGTTTTTTTCTTGATGTGGTAAATTATAACAAGTTTTCCTAATATTAAACCATTCCTTCATTTCTGCTATGACTCACATGGTTATATCAAATCATCTTTGTGACATGGTGTTGTGATCCCCTTGATAGTATTTTATTTAAAATTTTTGATCAGTATTCATTAGGGAGATTTATTAATTATTTCATTTCTCTATTTTAGGTCTTCCTGATTTAAATATCAGTATCATATTTGTGTCATCAAAAGAATTTGGTAGTATTTTGTTAGCTATTTTCCAAATAATTTACATAGTATTAGGATACATTGTTCTTTAAATGTTTGGTAGACTTTACTTGTGACTTCATCTAGGCCTGAAAACTTTTTCTTCAGGAGTTCATTGATAACTTATTCAATGTTCTTGGGATTTTTTCCAATAAGTTGATATTTTAAGTGGTTTATTAATTTAACTTTTACTTTTCCATATTTCCAACTTGATGTTGAATTGGGGATTTTTTATTTGTTCTTTTTTCCATGTCTTTATTTGTATGTTCAATTCATTGATCTATTCTTTTCCTAATCTATTGATGTAAATGTTTTGAGATATAAATTTTTTTCGACATAGTGCTTTGAAATTTTGGTACAATATCTCATTGCTGCCACCTTCTTCACTGAAATTATTGATTGTTTCTATGATTTGCTTTTTGATCCATTTATTCCTTAGAATTAAATTAATTTTCAATTAATTTTATGCTGTCTTTCCAAAGCCTTTTATTGAATATAATTTTAATTAAATCATGATTTAGACAATATGTAGTTAATATGTTTGCTTTTATTAATTTTTGAGCTCCTTGTGGTATAATACATGATCAAATTTGGTGTAGGTGCCATATGTTATTGAAGAAATACTATAGTATTTTTCATTCCCATTCAGTTTTCTTCAGAGACCAATTATTTATAATATTTCAAATATTCTATTTACCTCTTTAACTTCTTTTTTGTTTAACTTTTGGTAACATTTATCTAATTTTAAGAGATTAAAGTAGACATACCCAAATAGTATATTTTTACTATTTCTTGCTGTAATTCATTTAACTTCTTTAAAAATGTGGAAGCTATATATAAAATTTAGGTCATATATATTTTTGAACTTATATGTTTGTATTGATATTGTTTCATTGTGTCTGATACCTTTCATAAAGATATAATTTCCTTTCTTATCTCTTTTAATCAAATATCTTCTTGCTTTATTTTTGTCTTAGATCATGATTGCTACTCTTGCTTTTTTCACTTTAGCTGAAGAATTAGATTCTTGTGCAGCCCTTTACATTTACTCTTTGTGTGTCTCCTTGCTTCAAGTGTGTTTCTTGTAGATGTAGATAATATATTGTGGGATTCTGGTTTTTCATCCATTCTGCTATTCATTTCCATTTTATGGCTCAGTTTATCCTAATCACATTTACTATGATAATTAAGTTTATATTTCCCTCCACCTTACATTTATCCTGTTTATTTTTTTTCTCTTCTTCTACTCTATTCCTTCTAATGAATGGTTTACTTCTAAGCACTCTCTCCCCAAATCCATATTCCCTTCTATCATCCTCCTCACCTCTTTCTCTTAACCCTGTCAATTTTTATTGCCATGTATTGTATCTATCTAAATAAATGTGTGTTAGTCCTTCTTTGAACTAAATCTGATGAGACTGTTTAAACATTACCTACCATCCTGTACTTTCTTCTCCTCCATGATGATATCTCTTTTGGGCCTCTTCTATTGGAGGTAATTCACTTCACTCAATGTCTCCTTTTCTTCTTCTCCCATTAAAGTAGTCTTTCTAATCTTTTTTTTTTAGATAATATACTATTATATTGACACTCATATTGCCTCTCTATGTATATTCTTTCTAATTGTACTAATATTGATATAGTTCCCAAAAATTACAAATATTATATACCCGTATAAGGAAATGAACAGTTCAATCTCATTGAATCTCTTATGATTCCTCTTTCCTGTTTACCTTCTTAGTTTGCTCCTAAATCTTCTGTTTGAATGTCAAAGTTTCTATTCAGTTCCAGTCTTTTCAATAGGAATATTTGAAAGTTCTCAATTTCATTAAATATTCCAATTCTCCCTTCAAGAATTATGCTCATTTTTTGTTGAGTATGCAATCATTCTTTGTAAACTTATCTCTTATGGCCTTTAAAATATAATATTTCAGGTCCTCTGATCCTTTATTTTGAAGTAGCTAAATTTTGTATTAAGCTGACTATGGCTCCATGCTATTTGAATTACTTATTTTTGGGCTATTTGTTGTGTTATTTTCTCCTTGTAGAGATACAAATGAATTCTCCCCCGATTGTGAAGATTAAGTTAACTCCCCTGCCCATTTTTTGAACTAATCACCATAAGTGTAAATATCACATTTAATCATTAAGTGGGAGAGGTCTGTGACCCATGTGTGCAATAGTGGGTGACAAATCAAAATCAAACTGACTGTCCTCTGGGCACTTCTAAGCAAAGCTATAGTCATAATTGTTAGACATGAAAGTGGAGGAAGGCACAGGAAGTGATGCAAAAGAAGGTGTCTTTAAAAGGGAGTTACAACTTCCTGTGGGGACTTAAAACTAGACTTTTTCTGGGAGTTCTTGATTTCTTCATACTTGGGACGTCTGATTTCAACTTGGACTTCTTCTGGAGTTCTGAGTTCAAGTTGGACTGGACCTGAGACCCTATATTTACAGTCTTACCAGACTGTTCTTAAATCTCTTCCTTTGGACTGACACTTGGTGAGTGAAAAGAGATGACTCCTCTCTCTGTTTTCAGAGAGATTAACCTGAAGAGATATCTATCCTCCCTGAATTCCCAGGTCCTGGGCTCAAAGCTAACTAAACTCACCTGCCTAGACTGAGCCAGGGGCCAGAGCAAAATATTTAGTGTATAGGCTAGATAACTTACCCTATCCTCTCTCTGATTTTCTTACTTCACTCTTTCTATATTTTGTAAATGAATTGTTAAATAAATTGCTTGGAATTAAATAAAATTCCTGGTGACCCTATTTTTAAATAATCCAGTCCAATCTTTTATTAAAAATATATATTTTCCCCCTTACATGCTTAACCTTGGGGCTCTAGAATTTGGCTATACCATTCCTAGGATTTTTCATTTGGAAGTCTCTTTTAGGAGATAATTAGTGAATTCTTTCAATTTCTATTTTACCCTTTTATTCAATTTCTTGATAATTCCTTGAAATATCATGTCCATATTCTTTTTCTGATTGTGGCTTTCAGATAGTCCAAATATTCTTAAATTATCTCTCCTCAAGTCATTTTCCAAGTAAGTTATTTTTTCAATGAGAAATTCCACATTTTCTTCTATTTTTCTATTCTTTCCATTTGTTTATTTTTTATGTCTCCTGGACTAATCAGTTTCCATTTATCCAGATTTCGATTTTAAGAAATCATTTTCTTCAGTGAGTTTCTGTACCTTTTTTTACATTTGACCAGTTATTTTTTTAAATAGTTGTTTTCTCAATTGGATTTTTGCATCCCCTTTTCCATTTCACCAATTCTACTTTTTAAGGAGTTTTTTTCCTTGTGGAATTTTTGTATATTTTCTCCAGTTTTTTATACTTCCTTTTTACAAAGATTTTGATCTTTATTTCATGATTTTTTTGTATTACTCTAATTTCTTTTCCTAATTTTTCTTCTAACTCTCATACAATTTTTAGGGTTTTTTCAGTCTCTTCCAGAAGTTCTTTTGGGCCTAATTGCCATTTGTACCCTTTCTGATATTGTGCTCTTGTTTTGTTCCATGATCCTTCCTATCACCATAATTATGTTCTATAATTAAGTTCTTTGTTTTTTTGTTCATTTCTTTTTCATTTTATCGTGTAGCTTGTATAGGGTGGAGACTCTGCTAATATGAAGATAGGGTCTTGCCTGCGTGCCTGCTCTCAGAGTGAACCCTCACTGCTGGTCTATGCAGTGGGGGCTGGGGGGGAGTTAGTGATGGCCCATACTGAGGGTGAGACTCAACTGTAGGCCAATGCCCATTTGAGGGTTCCCTGCTAAACTCTACTCTTCCCAGCCTGCTTCTGGTTTGCTTTTGGTTGAGACTTCTCTTCTGGAGTTGGGAAGCAGAGCCTTGCTATTTCTCCCTGGGGTACCACCTGCTCTGACTCATCCATCTAAATAGCGGCAAAGACAGGATTAGACCTTAGTTTCCCTCATTCTTTATCCATTTCTTCAGTCCCTATTGTGGATATTAAAAAGTTTATTCAAGATGTCCCTATTCTATTCAGATAAGACTAGAAATATAGATCTAAGGATATGAACACTAATTGCATTCTTCAAATACAGTAAAACATGTACTGTTAGTATTAATGTTATGTCTTGAGTGTCATGATATAATGTTGTGCCATAAATTAGGCAAACTCTGATTGTGTTCCAATAATAAAGCTAAATTGGCCTGAGGAGCTTTTTGGTGCATTTTTTAGTTGTTTTCACAATTGATTTTGTAGGGATCAATCCAATTGATTGTGTTGACCCAGTACATGTATTGAGAAACCTGAAAAGGTCAGATTGACAAAACTCTTATTTGTTTTGGACTAAAGTTTCTCCTATTATTTGATTCTGAAATTTTCAGTTTTCATATTTTAATAACCAGTATTCTTTTGATTTATATAAGCAAAGAAATGCTGGTTATTAAGGTATTTTTAACTTCATTCATGTTATCATTAGATCATATGAATTGTCAAGTATGGCATTTCTTTGACATGTGTGAAGTGATATTCCCTCATGTAAAAAAAAGACAAAAAAAAATAGAACCCAACAACCTTTGTTCCAAATTTAATGTTCTTTGTGGAATTAGATTCAGAATTACAATTTAAAGCAATAGTAATGTCTAAATAAATATGAACCAGAAATAAATATGTGAGTTTGTTTTGACTATATTCAACCAAAGGAGTTTCTCACTAATATTTAGCTCTTGTTCAGAGCTTTGTAGAAAAGATAAATATCCCCTAGCTCCTATCAAAGTTGGTTCACTAAGACAAAAGCCAATACAAACAGTAGCAACAAATTGAAAAAAAAAAGATGACAACAATATTTCATAAATGACCTATTTATTTAACCTGATCACAAATGTGAAGAACATATCCTGGAATGTATATTACAGTCAAGAAAATTCTCCTTCATTCTCCACTTTCTTTTAACTAACAATACTGTTAAATGTACTGAACTCGCATTGTTTGGGGAATGTATTCAGGGTCACTCCAAAGGCAAATATGTGACATTATGGTGAGTCCCATTTTTCCAGAAATTAGTAAAGTCCTCTTTACTTGTAATACTACCCTGTTGATGTGCTCTCATTTAATGGCATTCAGTACTATTAAATAGCATATATACTTCTATCCCTAAACCTACACAGGCTACATAATTCACAGGAAGAGAAAGATAAGGTGATGAAATCATCCAATCATAAGGGGAGATTCGAAAGAAACATAGATACTATTTATTTAAACCATTTCATTTTAAAGAAGAGGAAACTGAGTTAGGTGACATGTAAAATTTCAAACAAACAGGAATCATAAGATGGGGTTTTAATTCATGTCCTCTAACTCATTGTGGCTCTACTTTCAATCAAAGGATCTAGTCAGATACTATTAATAGTTTGTTCAATCATAGTTTATTTCTCTAGGAGTGTTCACAGATGGAATATTTAGTTGGAAAGGATTTGTCTCCAAAAACAAGTCTTTCAGGTGTCTCTTCATTATTTGCATTCAGATTGCCTGGTATAGATTGAAGAGTGTAGACTGACAAGCAGCTTACTTAACACTCATGTCTGTACCTATAAAGGCTATAGATTTCTATACAGGTATTTACTCTTCATAGCATTTCTTCTTTTTTGCATGAAACTTTTTCCCTTTCAAGAAAGTCAAATATATATTCCATATCTTTCTTCATTATTCTGTTTTTTTTATTTTTTTCTAATTTCTCTTATTTTTAAATTATTATTATTTTTCTTTCTCTTTCTCTTAAACCTACCCCCATCTTTTTCTCTCTACTTCCACCAATCTCTCCTTTATTAAACACACAAACACAGAAACATGCATTCCCTTCTTCCTTTACAATATGAAACTCCATTCATATATCAGTATATATTGACACATATGTATATGTATCACATTTTCTCATCAAAGATTTAGGGTCACTGTAATTTTACTCTGGAATTCTTTATTTAATTGCTCTTTTTTTCAGGATGGAATTTTATATTTAGCCTTTTTTTCTCTATCTTTTTTTAAACCCTTATCTTTTGTCTTAGAATCAGTACTGGGTATTGGTTCCAAGGTAGAAGAGTGGTAAGGGCTAGGCAATGTGAGTTAAGTGACTTGCCCAGGGTCACTTAGCTAGGAAGTGCCTGTGGCCAGATTTTAACCCAGGACCTCTTATCTCTGGGCTTGTCTCTCAGTCCACTGAGCTACCCAGTTGACCCCTCTAACCTTTTTTTTAAAAGAAGTCCTTTTTATTTTATTCTTTTAGTGCAAATACAATTGTTTTCTGACATTTAGAGATCCATGTTCTTTTTCTCCTCTCCCTCCTGATTCTAATGGTTGAATATGGTATACATGGATACATATGTGTTATCATGTTTCCATGTTTATTATTTTGTAAAGGAAGACGCATATCTTTCACATTAGACAAAAATCCATGGAGGAAATGAAATGAAGAATAGTAGTATATTTCAATCTGTATTCAGACTCTATCAGTTCCTTCTATGGAAGTGGATAGTTTTTGTGTCATGAGCCCCACAGGGTTGTCCTGAATGTTGTATAACTGATAATAGATAATTCATTGAAAGTTGATTATCATGCCTAATTGCTGTTACTGTGTACAATATACTCCTGTTTTTACTTCATCTTGCATCTCTCCAAATAAGTATTTCTAGTTAATTTTGTGATCAGCTTGTTTGTCATTTCTTATGGCATGTAAACCTCAAATTTCCTTAGACTTATAAATGTTGGAAATTTCACCATTGGGATATTTCATACTTGGAAAATTTCTTACTGATAGTCTATTGGAATGGGAACCCCATTGGCATGGGAGGTTCTTTCTCTTCCCTTCTTAAGATTACTTTAGGACAGAAACCCTTTGCTGAACAATGGAAAGGACTTTGACCTATGCTTGAGCATAGAACAGGAATTTCTTTGAGTCTTGATTGATTTTAGAATTGATACAATGGAGGTACTCCACCCTATTCAGTCCTAATAAGATTGAGTAAGGGCTGCAGCCTAGATCAAAATTTAATTATTCCAATCTCTACCATACTCAAGTTAACAGGATTTAGAAAGGGCTGGAACAAAGGAGTAAAGATTTAATCATTTGAAAAATATGACCTTCAACAGACATGTGCAAAAGCCAGAAACCTCTGGGCGGTCCTGGGTTAAGCAAGAGCCTCCATTGACAGGGAAATTGATGAAGAGTGATTGGTAGATGTGAGGACTGAGGGGAGGCAACTTGGAGGGTGTCCTTAAAGATAGGAGGGTCTGGAGACTGGGGAGAGAGGATTGAGTTTTTGGTCGGTGTGGTTCCTGGGCTCTGAGGAAGCTTGCTCTGAAGGAAGCTGAAGGTGGGGGCCTCTGAGACTGTTTCTCCATTTTGGACACGTGAGTAATAGGGACTGATCTCTTTTCTTTGCCCCAGCTATCTAAGGGCTTGGGCCTTTTGGCCCAGCCTAAACAGAAGGGGTATTTAAGCCCTATTCCCTTCTCTCCCCTTTCTCTCTCTATATATATCTCTAATTCCTTTCTTGCTCCTATTGTAATTAAACTCCAAAAAAGGCTGACGGCTGACTTGAGTTTTCATTTAGGAATTACATAGCTGATTCCTGGGCGACCTTAAATTAATATATATCAGTCTTTTAAAGTGATTCCCTTGTTACAGGCACCATAACATTCCATTATAAGCATATACCACAACTTATTTAGCCATTTCCCAGTTGATGAACATCCCTTCAGTTTCCAGTTCTTTGCCATCATGAAAAGAGCTTCTATAAATAGTTTTTTACAAATAGATCATTTCCCCCTTTTGCTGATATTTTTTGTGATATTGCTGGGTAAAGGATATGAAAAGTTTGATGGCTCCTTGGGCATGGTTGCAGATTGCTCTCCACAATTATTATATCAGTTCATAACTCCACCAACAATGTATTCATGTCCCAATTTTCCCACATACCTACCAACATTTATCATTTTCTGTTTTTGTCAGTTTACCCAGTTTGATAGGTATGAAGTGGAACCTTGAATTTTTTTATTTATATTGCTCTAATTAAAATATTTTTCATGTCTAAAGATAGTTTTTAATTTCTTCATTAAATTTTTCTATTTATATCCTTTAACTACTTGTCAATAGAGGAATGCTTTGCATTCCTATAAATTGGACTCAGTTCTCTTTATATTTGAGAAATGAGAAATTTGAGAATATCAGAGATAATTGCTATAATTTTCTCCCAGTTTTTTGTTTCCTTCTAATCTACTTTGTATTTCTTATGTTTATGCATAGTCTTTTATCTTTATGTAGTCAAAGTTACCTATTGTACATCTCATGATGTTCTCTATGTCTTGTTTGGACACAAATTCTTCCCCTATCCATACATCTGACAGGTAAACTATCCCATATTCCCCTAATTTGTTTATGGTACCATTCTTTATTTCTAAAACATGTATTAATTTTTATTTTACCTTGGTATTTGACAAGAGATGTTGTTCTGTACCTAATTTCTTCCTTATTGTCTTTCAATTTTCCCAGTAGTTTTCATTAAATAGTAACTTCTTACAAAATATTGTATCCTTGAGTTTGTCATACACTGTTACTATGGTCATTTAGTATTGTGTGTTGAGTACTGGATCTATTCCATTGACCTAGTATTCTATTTCTAAGTCAGCATCAGATTGTTTTGATGGTTGCTGCTTTATTATACAGTTTGAGAGCTGATATAGCTAAGCCATCTTCATTCATAGTTTTTCATTAATTCCTTTTATATTCCTGGCCTTTTGTTTTCTAGATTAATTTTATTATTTTTTCTAGTTATATGAAATAATTTTAGTGTAGTTTGATTCATATGGCTCTGAATAAAATATTTCAGGTAAAATTGTCATTTTTATTATACTGGCTCCTCCTACCCAGGAGAAATTAATATTTTTCTAACTATTTTTCATATCTAATTTGATCTATCTTTCTAGGCTGTCAAGATCTTTTGGGATTATGGTTATGTTATACAAAACTTTCCTACTCACCTTATGTAAACTCCAAATTTGGTAAGGATGTTGCAACTTTATATTTTGACAAAAATGACAAACTGTGCAGAGAAAAATGTCTCTCCTTCAAGATGATGAGTAATTTTTCTGAGCTTGGGGTCCCTCCCACTGATGATGAATCCCATATATATTATATTTGTATATGTATATGATTATATATTGTTGTTGAGTCATTTCAATTGTGTCTGATTCTTCATGATCCCATTTGGATTTTTCTTGGCAGAGATACTGGAGTGTTTTACCATTTCCATTTCCTTCTCCAGCTCATTACAGATGATGAAAATGAAGCAAATAGGTCTAGGTGACTAGTAAGCATCTGAGATGAAATTTGAACTCTGTAAGATGAGTGTTCTTGACTCCAGGCTTGGATGGAGTCCGACTCCAGCCAAGCTACTCTACTAGCTGTCCACAATTATACATATATGTGTTCTTATTTGTATCGAGGAAATATAATTTAATTGTTATTGAATTTGTAATATTTTTCATATGAAACCTTTATTAAACCTTGAATTTTCAAGGTCAACCACCTTAATCACCCCATTTCCTTGCCTAAAAAAATTAAAGGTTACAAATAAGATTGTAGCTGTAACTATATGTATATATAGCTACATCTAATATCTCTTTTACTTATTTTTTTAATAATGGAATCTTACTTTGTTGACTTATCTTTATTTTACAATGGGTTCTTGAAGTCTATGTCAGTGGAATGTTAACTCTGCAAGGTATTGGCTTCAAATAAGATGCTAAATTATTGGAGGAGTGCTTACTCTATGTCACACACTGTCCTGTTATTTATAGGAAAACAAATAGGGGAAATCAGAATAAAATCCCTGCTCTTCATGTGACCACAATTTAATCCAAGAAGAAAACATCCAAAAAAATGATCATCTTCAGGTCATCTGGAAAAGTCCTGAAATTCTAAGGATGGAGTGGGAGAGCAGATGGCAAGGTACAAGTGTCCTTGGTTACATCACTAGCTGAAGGGCAAAGCCATGAGTCTGCAGGGATATAGACAGGAAAAATGGTTAAGTATGGAGAATTTAATGAAGGAATGTGAGGGCAAGTGGCAAATAATGCAGAGGTGTTCCTCTACCTTGCTTAGAACAAATATTCTCTTCACCAGCAGGTTGGTTAGTAGTTGATTAATTCTTTTGACCATGGCATAACATAAAACAAAACAAAGAACCATAAAATGGTTCTCATTTTTATTTGTTTCCCTTTTGTTTCCATGGTTACAATGGCAGACTGGCAGAAAGGCAATCCTAAAATAAACTTTTTAAGACATCTATAAATATTTACTTCACTATAGATACTCTAAATATTTATTGTCCAAAGGAAAATGAACTGCTATAATCTTGGAAGAACTGAACCAAATCACTCTTGATATTTCCATAGAAAAGTAGATGGACTTTTCATATGGGCTGATTAAAGAATCATGGACAACCTGAGGGGGCCATTGGCATCCTTGAAATGTAAAAAAAAGACCTACATCAGGAGATCTTATTTTAGAGTCCTTGAACATTATCTATATATCTATGTATCTATCTCTCATTCTGCCCATCCATCAATCTGTCCATCTGTCTATCTATTTATCTATATATGTTTGTATGTGTATTGCACATATATGTATAAATATGTGTATATGTACGAGTTTAGATATACCTCTATATAGTTCATTTTAATTTGTTTTCAATGTAATCCTATATATCTAATTTTATTTACTTAAAACATTTTATAAAGGGGTCTCTAGTCTTCTCCGATTTTCTATTAGAATTCATGACACAAGAAAAGTTAAGAACACATGACCTAGATGAAAGTTTTTAATACCTTGGATAAATCTTTTGGTCCATACGTGTATGGAAGAATATAAATAAGAATTCCATAACACTAGGAACATGAATAGTATATGCTGCATATCCCTAGAGAAAATATGAGAGACACAAAAGACAGACTTTTTGGTTCCAGGGGACAGAATTATGAAAAGGGAGTAAAAGTGAGTAGAAGATACAAAATAAAAAATTTTGGCCAATATTCAGAAAAACAGAACAAAAATGCAATTTACTGAAAATTTGAGATGTGTGAAAGGATAATGATGAACTAAGATAGTAAGCATTTCCCCACTCTAAAAGCATGCGATAGAAAATTTTATTCAGATATAGATTAGTCTTGATATAAATGAATTATCTGAAATTACATTATCCTATGATTGCCCCCATTGACAAGGCTGGAGATGCAGGGACCTACTGAAGTATTGCAAACGTGTGTGTGTGTGTGTGTGTGTGTGTGTGTGTGTATGTGTGTGTGTGTGTGTATGATGTATATATCCACACACTAACTTATATGTTCAAATATAAGTATATACAACACATATATGTGTTTGTCTCTGTGTACAGACATTCAGCAATTAATGTAATGATTTAACTTAGTTTTGCCAACTATAATTCTCATCTCTGAAAGAGCAGTATGTCATGATCCTCTGTGGTTCCTGATGTGCCCCTGATTAGCAAATTGAATATATTAGCCCCTTTCTGTCATCTCAGGGCAAAGAGTTTGTCTTAATGAATGTTATACCTATACATTTTATGGCAATACAGATACAATCAAATCTGCCACCACTTTATAGAACATACCTGCTTTTCTCATGGGCCATACAAGTTCTGTTCAAAGAGATCACGTTACCTCAAAAGAGGTGCAAGATGACAACTATTGAGTTTTCCACTTTACATAGCCCTCTAAGGCAGCTGGAAATGAATTTTCTAATAGGATCTTGAATTAATACTTTTTTTCTTAATTTTGTTATGGTTGAACAGTCCACTTTCCAAAGAAGTTGTTCTTAACAGATCACGACTGTCTCAGGAGAGATCTCATCCTTCGGGTAGTATCTTACAATTAGTTCCCAAAAATACTTAGGTCATAAGGACACATTTACTTTTATATATAGTTCCAGGCTATTTGTTTAACTCCCTGCACTTGGTGACCTAGGTTTCTCTTTCCCTGGAATCCAGGGAAAGTGTTTGAGCCCTATAAATGAGTAGTCCTATTTTCCCCTTAGGATTATTCAGATAATAATTTCTTAACCTGGGGAAAAAGTGCTGGACCTAAACCAGAAAGACTTGATTTTCAAACCAGCCTCAGAAACTTACTAGAAATTTTGCAATTATGGGAAAAGCAGTTAAACTATCTGCCTCACTTTCCTAATTTGTAAAATTGGAGTAATAATAATAAATACTTCTTGGGGCTGTTGTGAAGATAAAATGAGATGATGTTTGTAATGAGTTTAGCAAAAGTTAAAGTGTCTTATAAATGACAACTAAAAGTAGAAACAAAAAATTTAATTAATGACCACTTCCTATAGAGGACTTTAAGTGCTATGAGGCAGAAATGCTGAGATGTGTCTGGCTTTCTAAAGGCAATGGAGAGATGAAATAGTATTTGAATAAATATGGTGGCTATGAATTTACTTAGGGAA
This sequence comes from Monodelphis domestica, assembly GCF_027887165.1. NCBI lineage: Eukaryota > Metazoa > Chordata > Mammalia > Didelphimorphia > Didelphidae > Monodelphis > Monodelphis domestica. The sequence goes on from NC_077232.1 coordinate 165,438,820, forward strand.
AAAGGGAATCCCACACTTTTTAATACTAAATCATTGAGAGATATTCATTAATCAGTCCCTAGTAGGTAAATCTACAGCAGAGGTCTTTAAAGTGGGAAAGATTTTATATTGTGTCCTAATGGGGACCCCAGGAAAGGGATTTAAGAAATATAAGACATGCGGACTTCCAGATAAACATGGCAACAGTCTAGACACAGGACGCTTCCTCTCCTTAGCACCTACCGATATAGACTACCTTAAAAAACCAAAAAAATCCAAATTCAGGTGAACGAAGGCACTCTACAGTAGGGCTCATCATTGAAGGTACATGAGATTTGGGCATTACCATACTATAAGAGGGTGAAAAAGCTCACACCAAAATGTGACCCTGTCTACCCTCCCCAAACCCACCTACAGAGCCAGAGTCAGAGCCAGCATGCACCAGAATCAGTAAGTGAGCAAGGGCCACCTCTAGAGTGAGTGAGGGGCACAACTAGGTCTTTGGCAGCTGATTAAGACCACCAAAGACCTATCCTTGAGAGCAGCTACACCTGAAACCCCAGCAAGCTGAGGAGCACAGACCATGGGTGCTCATAGGAAGATAGCACAGAGAAGGGCAGCAAACAGCAGAAGCTGTGGAGGAGATGCGAGATATTGCCTCAGTCAAAATCCTTGCTTCTTAACTCCATACACAGAGAGTGAGCCCATCTCACTCAGATTTCTGACTAGAAAGGGAAGGAAAAACCTCCATAGTGATGACAAATAGTGCCCAGGAACAATAACCTCCCTCCACCAAGATAAACAAGAAGAAGGGAATGACCTTGGATAATGTTTAAGGAGGAAAAACCCAGGCTACAGAAGAAATTCAAATATAAGCATCAAAACCTTCCAAAAAAGTGGAAATTGTCCACAATCTCTAGAAGAATTTAAATTGGAGCTTATCAAAAAGTTGGAAGCCTCTTGGCAAGAGAAGTGGGAAATGGTTCAAAGAGAAAATAACAGATTAAAGGACAAGAACTCCAATTGGAGAAACAGCTGGAAGCCACGAAAAGTAGAATAGACCAAACCAAACAAAGGAAAGTCAAACGATAATAGCAGAAAATCAAAATATTAAAGCAGAAAACCCCAAAAAAAATTATAACAGAAAACCAGGACTTAAGGACCAGAACTGGGCAACTGGAAACCAATGATCTTGCAAGCCAGCAAGAATTAATAAAGCAAAGTCAAAAGATTGACAAAAATAGAAGAAAACATGAAATATCTCACTGAAAAGAGTATGGATCAGGAAAACAGTGCATAAAAAGACAATTTGAGAATCATTGGTCTACCTAAAAACTCAGAAATGAACAGAAATCTTGACATCATACTACAAGAAATTATCCAAGAAACTGCCCTTATGTTGTCAAACAAGGGGGCAAAATAGACATTGAAAAAGTTCATAGAACACCCTATACACTAAGTCCCCAAAAGACAACTCCCAGGAATGTAACTGCCAAATTCCAAAGCTTCCAAGCTAAGGATAAAACTTTAAAAGAAGTAAAAAAGGGACAATTTAGATATCAAGGAACACCAATCAGGATTACACTACACATGGCAGCTTCCACACTAAAGGACCTCAAGGCTTGGAACTTGATATTCAGAAAGGCAAGAGAATTCGGTCTTCTACCAAGGATCACCTATCCATCAAAACTGACTATATACTTCCATGGGAAAGTATGGACATTCAACAAAATAGAAGAATTACAAGTATTTGTAGAGAAAAGACCAACACTAATTGGAAAGGTTAATATCCAAAAACAAAGGTCAAGAGAAACATGAAAAGGTAAATAAGAGAGGGAAAAAGGGAAAAATAAAATTGAAAGTTAAAAAAAAAACTATTGAACTAATAAATAATACCAGAAACTGGTATTTTGAAAAAATAAACAAAATAGACAAAGTACTGGTCAATCTACTTTTAAAAAAAGGAAAGAAGAAAACCAAATTAACAGAATCATAGATGAAAAGGGAGACCTCACCTCCAATGAAAAGGAAATTAAGGCAATCATTAAAAACTATTTTGCCCAATTATATGGCAAAAACTATGCTAATCTAGGTGATATGGATGAATATTTTAAAAATATAAAGTGCCTAGATTATTAATAGAAGAAGAAATAGAATTCTTAAATAATCCCATATTAGAAAAAGAAATTGGACAAGCCATCAAAGAACTCCCTAAGAAAAAAATCCCTAGGGTCTGATGGATTCAAAAGGGAATTCTATCAAACATTCAAAGAACAGCTAACCCTAGTACTATAAAAACTATTTAACATAATAATGAAAGAGTGAGTTCTACCAAATTCCTTTTATGACACAAATATGGTACTGATTCCAAAGCCAGGAAGGTCAAAAATGGAGAAAGAAAACTATAGAACAAACTCCTTAATGAATATAGATGCCAAAGATCTTAAATAGGATGCTAGCAAATAGACTCCAGCAAGTCATCAAGAGGATTATTCACTATGATCAGGTGAGATTTATACTAGAAATGCAAGGATAGTTCAAAATTAGGAAAACCATCCACATAATTGACTATATCAACAAGTGAACCAACAGAAATCACATGGTTATATCAATAGACACAGAAAAAGCCTTTGATAAAATACAACACTCATACCTATTGAAAACACTAGAAAGTATAGGAATAGAAGGGTCTTTCCTAAAAATAATAAACAATATTTATCTAAAACCATCAACCAACATCATCTGCAATGGGATAAACTAGATATACTCCCAATAAGATCAGGAGTGAAACAAGAATGCCCATTATCACCGCTATGTATATAACTTTGTACTAGAAACACTAGAAGTAGAAATTAGAGAAGAAAATAAATTGAAAGTATTAAAATTGGCAATGAGGACACCATGTTATCACTCTTTGCATATGATATGATGGTCTACTTAATAAATCCTAGAGAATCAACCAAAAATCTAGTCAAAATAATCAACAACTTTAGCAAATTTGAAGGATACACAATAAACCCACCTAAGTCATCAGTATTTCTATATATCTCCAACACATCTCAACAGCAAGAATTAGAAAGAGAAATTCCATTTAAAATAACTCTAGAGAATATAAAATACTTAGGAATCTATCTGCCGAGAGAAACCCGAGAACTGTAAGAACACAACTACAAACCCATTCCACAAAATTAAAACTAGATTTAAACAATAGGAAAAAACATTAACTGTTCATGTATAGAATGAGCTAACATAATAAAAATGACCATCCTACACAAACTTATTTACTAATTTAGTGTCATAACTATTGAACTACCGAAAAACTTACTGAATTAGAAAAAACCATAACAAAGTTCATTTGGAAGAACAAAGGATCAAGGATATCCAGGGAAATAATGAAAAAATGCAAAGGAAGATGGCCTTGCAGTACCAGATCTCAAACTATAGTATAAAGCAGTGGTCATCAAAACAATATGGTACTGGCAAAGAGACAAAAAGGAGGATCAGTGGAATAGACTGGGCTAAGTGACCTCAGCAACACATTCTATGATAAGCCCAAAGATCCCAGCTTTTGGACCAAATATTTGATAAAAATTGCTGGGAACATTGGAAGACAGTGTGGGAGACATTAGGTTTGGATAAACATCTCACACCCTACACCATGATCAACTCAAAATCGGTGAATGACTTGAACATAAAGAAGGAAACTATAAGTAAATTATGTGACCACAGAACAGTATACACGTCAGACCTTTGGGAAAGGAAATATTTTAAAACCAAGCAAGACTTAGAAAAATCACAAAATGTACAATAAATAATTTTGATTATATCAAATTAAAAAGTTTTTGTACAAACAAAAACAATGTAACCAAAATTAGTAGGGAAGTAACAAATTGGGAAACAATCTTCATAACAAAAACCTCTGATGAAAGTCTAATTACTCAAATTTACAAAGTTAAATCAATTGTACAAAAAATCAAGCCATTCTCCAATTGATAAATGGGCAAGGGACATGAAGAGGCAATTTTCAGTCAAAGAAATCAAAACTATTAATAAGCACATGAAAAAGTGTTCTTAATCTCTTATAATCAGAGAGATGCAAATCACCTCACACCTAGCCGATTGGCTAACATGACAGCAAAGGAAAGTAATGAATGCTGGAGTGGATGTGGCAAAGTTGGGACATTAATGCTTTGCTGGTGGAGTTGTGAATTGATCCAACCATTCAGGAGGGCAATTTGGAACTATGCCCAAAGGGCACGAAAATCCCTTTGGTCCAGCCAAAGCACTGAAGGGTTTGTACCCCAAAGTGATAATAAAGAAAAAGACATGTACAAGAATATATTCATAGCTGCATTCTTTGTGGTGGCAAAAAAAATGGAAAATGAGGGGATGACCTTCAATTTCAGAAAGGCTGAACAATTTGTGGTATATGTTGGTGATGGAATACTATTGTGTTCAAAGGAATAATAAAGTGGAGGAATTCCATCGAAACTGGAACAACCTCCAGGAATTGATGCAGAGTAAGAGGAGCAGAACCAAGAGAATATTGTACAAAGAGACTGATACACTGTGGTAAAATTAAATATAATGGACTTCCTCATTAATGACAATGCAGTGATACTGAACAATTTGGAGGGATCTATGAGAAAGAACACTATCCACATTTAGAGGAAAAACTGTGGGAGTAGAAACACAGAAGAAAAACAATTGCTTGGTTACATGGTTTGAGGGGGGTATGACTGGGGATGTAGACCCTAAATGAACATCCTAGTATCAACAACATGGAAATAGGTTCTGATCGAGGTCACATGTATTACCCAGTGGAATTGCATGTTGGCTAAGGGAATGGTGGGGGGAGGTATAGAATATGATTTTTGTAACTAAGGAATAATGTTTGAAATTGACCAAATAAAAATAAATTTTAAAATTTATAAAAGAAATATAAGACATGCAAAGAAGGTGGTATTAAAATACCTCACCTAGACATGCCTGGGCATTTTTGTATTGTATCCACGTGGATGAGACAGAGATAGGGAAACAGAGAGGCACAGAGAGATAGAGACAGACAGAGAGACTCAGAGAGACAAAGACAGGTAGAAATGGTTAGAGGAAAAGAATGAGACAGAAACAGATAGAGAAGTCCAATTGAAACAGTGAGAGAAACAAAAAAAAAGATTCAGATAAGAGAAAAAATAAGAGAGCTTGATAGCAGACAGAGGAAATAGAGATAGAAAGAAAGAGGAAAGGGAGAAAAAGATACATGGAGAGATACAAGCAAGATACAAGGGATATACATGAAGAGAGAAAGAAAGAGAGGGGTGGAGATAGAGACAGGAAGGCAGAGGAAGAAGAGGAGAATGACAGAGAGCAATAGAAAAAGAGAATGATAGTCAGAGACAGATATAAAGACACAGAAACTAAGAGAGACAGGGAGATAGACAAAGAAGGAGAAGATGAGGACATCAAGAATATTTAGTTTCATGCTCCTTCTCTTACATAAACTGATTGTGTGAACCTCTAGGTCCTTTTACTTCTCAGTGTCCCCCTCAATATTTAGAGATTATTAAACTATAAAAATAGTTATCAAGCTCTATTGGTAGAAAGGAATTCAACAATTTCAATTGGAATTTCCTATGCTACTATAATCACAGTTTTAAATCAAAAATAGGCAAAGAAATGAGTGAGAGATAAATAGAGAGAAAGTCAGAGTCAGAAACAGAGAGAACTAGTGATCTGTGAATATTTGCACATTTTGCAAGAGGAAAAAAATAACCATAAAAGTATTTAATATCTATTTATTTCTATTGATGTATTCCCTCTATCCCCATGGGTTAGTTCCCCTTTAACAGAATTTCTAATTCATGTTATACATGTTACTTTTACAAATGAACTATGCAATCCTTTCTCGAATTTTTTCTAACAAACTCTTTTCATTTAGTATGTTATTATGAATTTTAGGAAAGGGAAAAAGGAAGGGTATACATAAGGGAAGAATCACATTAAATAAAAGTTAATTTTTTAACAGGTAAGGGAAAGATTTGGGGAATGGAATAGGGAAAGGGGTTTTAGCATCTGACTTTACCCATTATATTTTCTTATCCAATTAAGCTTACTCTGACTAACTCTGTAACTAAAGACTATCAAGACTAAATTCCCCAGCAAACCCAGAATCTCACACACCCAGAGTCAATGACTGTTCAGATATCAGGAATCCAAATTGTGGTGTTCTCAGATGGTCTCAGCAAAGTAGAGATCTGCTCTCCAGTAACTGTTCACCATAAGACTGGCGATCTCCTCTCACCCACAGCCAGTTGATCCTCAAAGGTCAATCGCTTGATGGATGGATTATCAGGATGTCTCAGATACACACCTTTCTCCTCCATTCAGTTCCAGAGAATCAGTTGCAAACTGCTCCTTGGAACTCTGATTCAACCAGCTCAGGAAAGATTCTATGTCTCAAGACCTCTCAATCATTCTCTTGCTACTTTTACCTTGCTACATATCTGAATAAGTTCTCTTGATGACGATGAGAAGACGTTTGATTATCCAAACAACTAAATCATTAATTCTACTCTTTTAGACAGACTGAAATACTGAAACATTTTCTTAGACTTTTATTGATTTTTTAAAAATCTATAGCACATGTTCTGGAGTTATTGTCCCCAACCCCACTTATACTGGTAGGCTGGATCCATAAAAGGAGGCTGCCACTTTTCATTTCAGACCACTAGTGTTGAACAGGAACAGTTAGAGAGGTCATTTTCTAGTACTGTGTCTCATAGATTTTCCTACTGTGGTACTTCCCCAGTGATTATCTGTTTACATTAATTAGCCTGCCAGAATTAATTAGCTTTTTAGAAATTGATGTTTACCAAAGTAATTTATTAAAAACAACTGGTCTAAAATATCTCCCTGCCAAAATATATATATATATATTTTTAAAAAGAACTGGCGGAAAGAAGCACAAGTTGCCATGGTATATACAAAGCCCAGGGGAAAGTGGGCTCAGTCTTAAAGTACCTGATGTAGCAAAGTGGGTAAGCCAAATCTTCAAAGTCCTTTTTTTCTCCTTGATGTCACCTTATGAATTTCCTCTTAAGAATCATATAGATTTATGATAAGTTCCTTTTGAATCCTGAACTATCTTTGTCTAGTTTTTCAAATCCTTGGCTCTAATACTAGACTAATATGAATATGAGCTATAGTGGGGACACTGCTAAGGTAGTCATTGAAATTCTGAATTCTCAGAGATTTCAAAGTTTATAAGATTTCCCTCTGTTACATAAATGTTACATAAGCAATAAAGCTCTTCTCCACCCCACTCCCACAAGGTATTCTTATATGCCTTTGGCTGGACTACTCTATCTTCTAAGCTGGCCAAACAATGAATCCCAATTTTTCTATCCCCTCCCAAAAAATTACAAATGATGACTGAGTCCCTGCAGCTGATCCCAGCTTAGAATATTATTTCATTTCTTCTAATGGATGGAATCATTCTCAGTCTTCTTGACTTGATTTCCTAGGTTGTCATATGGGAACTGATTTTTTTATTGGGTTTTAATCAGTTCCAAAGACTATTTGCATAAGAAAAATACAATAATAGTATAAGGGCCCAGATGAACTCAAACAAAAAAATCTTTAAAGAAATATAAATGGAAATAACTTGTCATGTGCCCCGATCTTAAACCTAGTTGTTCAAGTCAAGTAACCAAAAATATTTCGTTTAATCATACAGAACCATGTTGAATAAAAGCTAAAAGCCTGCAACTTTTTTTTGTAATTTAAATAATCCTTTAGTACAATAAAACTGACTTTCTTCTAACCATTTATCTTCAATCATATAAATATGATAGAAGCTTCTATTCAAATGATATTGTCATTCTTGTGTTCAAAATAGATTAAAATGCCTGGACTTATAATTTCTTTAATTTCATTATTAACATACTATGTCTGTATACATCACAATTTGGAGCCTTAAGATAAGATATAAAATTGATCACTTGTAGATGCTTATTGATACCATTAGAAAGGCTCTCAGAGATTGGTCCCTGTGGTAACTAGTCAGTCGAAAGCAGAGATAACTTGATGCATGCTCAATTCATGAATTCCTCAAGATACTATATTCAATCAGTAAACAAGCAACATTATTCATGTATTTTTTCTCATACATAAATGAGGGTAATGTTGCTTCTGTCCTTGAACTTATTATATTGTTGAAACAACTCTCTTAGGATTCCGTGTACCATGAATACTAACCAAAATTGTGACAAAAGGAAATGACAGAATTTTTGATTATCCAAAAAAGATAAGGGGAAAATTTTAAAGTTTTTATGTATATGAATGTGATAATTTCATACTCTCTTTTCTGTTGCATACCATAATTTTTGTGTGTTTCTTTCATTGATAGAAGCAATTTATTAGCTAGCTTGTGTTTGAGTACGTTACTGTGTACCCATTGGATTATATAAATTAGTTTTCATTTTAAGCTACAAATTTGCTTTTAATATTAATTATTAATTTCATAAATCACTGTATTTGTAATTAAGCTGTCAGCCAACTGAGGCAGACCCACAACAGGGTAGAAACATATTAATGAGCTTTCAAAGAGGCCCTGCCCACTAGCCTAGACAACCGCCTTGTCTTGTTTACATGAAAGAAATCATTCTAACAAAATCGCTATATACTGTGGAACTTTGTTTCCTCATTGACTTTCCTTAATATATGAGAAAGCCTGTTGCCATGCTAGATCTAATTCTGAATGGACTTTGATCAGAGATTTTTAAAGACTATCTGCATATAACAATTCAAAATCCAATTACATAATAAACAATTGTTATTATTACCAAAATGTCTTTACAGCATCACTCACTCAGTCTTTTATTTTGCTCCTATAACTCTCAAGTCAAACCAACCTTTTGGCAAAAGTGTTAACTACTTCTTTGTTTCTCTCTTTAATTTTTTTTCTTGTTTATGAGCTGAGAAACAACTTTGATCTGCTTAATTCAAATGTATGTGATGGAAAGAGCATGAAATACAAACCAGGAGGCAGGCTGAATGCTTGGGATTGTTTTTGAGGGGAAAACAAGCTCTTTGAACACCATTGGCTTAGCATTCTTCCCTCCCCTCGAGTATTTGTGGGCTTAGCTGAACTCAGTGCTTTGGCATACCAAGACAGTCTAGGTAACATCCAGCAATGATAAAATGGCAGATTTCAGCTAGCCAATCAGGGCAGTTCACTACCAGAGAATGATTGTGAAATTGGCAATAAAGCAATCCTGCTAAGAAACAGTGAAAAAGGGAAGCATGCTTCTAAATAGCATCCTAAAGAAATATGAAGATTATGGCAGAAGTGGATTAGAGATGAAGTAATAATAGGGGAGGAGATTCATAGGAGGCAAAAAACAATGGAAAAGGGAAAGACTGGGGATTGTGATGGGGATGCTGGGAAGAAGGACAGAGGCATGAATTGAATGCAAATCTAGATCTACTGCCTAATTCACCCAAGGATATACATTTCCCTCTCTATCAGGCTTTTCTAAGTTGAACAGAGTGACTGAGCCAGATGTAAATGAGCCCACTGAAGCATAAACGGGGACCTAGGAAGTAATAAACTTTATGCTAATAATAAAAGTGGTCCCTGAAGGTCATGGGAAAAGTAGAAGGGGACACATGGTAGAAATGATAGTTTTCCAATTGGCTCTCAGGTACTTAATAGGGATGTTACTAGAGTTTAAGAAGGACACATTTCCTATAGTGTAAAAATAACTGGCAATTTAGATGAGTAGACGTTTATATACATATATGATTTTGCCAAGACTACAATTCATTGGATCTATAAAAGAGATCTATTATATCAGTTTTGCACATATCTGATGTTAGGGATTTGTTGAGATTTAAAATTGTCATTCAGAAGTTAAAAGGAGAGTCATTTTAAATTGTGCTCTTCTTTGGCAAAAAGGTGAAACGTAAAAAAAAGATTCAAAGGCAGTGTTTCTCCTATCTGCCCACAGAAAAGTTTACATCTCCAGCTTCTTAAGATATTGCAGGAAGCATAAGTGATTGTAAAATAAAGGTATAAAGACAATTTGTCTTTCTTAAATTCTGGAGCTATTTCAATGTCTTAGGACTTTTTTTCTTCTCTAGAAAGAATCATAGAATCTCTCAGAGTTGGAAGAGACAATTGAAATCATTGACTATAACCAGGAATGCCTTCATAATAATCATCAAAAATGATCATCCAATTCTATTAAGGTATTTCATTTGCGATGATTTTTTTTAATTGTCATGGCAATCTGTTCAATGTTTCGTTAAGTCTAATTATTGGGGTGGGGTTAGTTTGCTTATTTTGCATATATTCAATTGAAATCCAGCTTTTATACTTCTTCCTACTGCATATTCTTCTAACCTCCAGGATCAATAACATGGAGCATCTTTATGTCAGCTCTTTATATATTCAAAAAATAGGTAATAGAGACTCTAATATTCCCTTTTAGGCTAAACACCTCAGATCCCTTGTATAGAGTCTTCTCTCTCCTGGTCTCCTTCTTCTGAATAAGTCACTTGTTACTCTACTTTCTGAAATATGAAAAGCAAAAGTGAATTTAATAATCTTAATAATGGCCTTACTTTGGCAGAGTATAGCAAAAATAACAACTTTAATTTTATATATATATATATATATATATATGTATATATTTATATAATGATTCCATTAATACTGGCTTTTTTTGATTGGCATGCACACTCTGAATTCATATTAGGATCACAATTCTTTTGGGTCAGATGTTTTCCATTATTTGACCACATTTTATCCTACATTCCTATCTTGTATTTGATTTTTAAAAAAGACAAAATATAGCAGCAGCAACAACAAGAACAACAACAAAAAAAAAAACCCATGGGATTTTAAATTTATTATAAATTTGATATTACTAAATCTCACCCTTTGATTTCGTGTTGTCAATTTCATTTTAAATTCTGCTTCTGACATCCAAAGTATTAGCTATTAGTACCAGTTTTGTGTCACCTGAAAATTTCACATTGCCTTCAATCAAATCATTGGTAAAAATGTTGGACCTTTGTTCTACTCAGGAAACTACCACCTTGAATTAGGGTCTCATCACTTCTTGATTGGATTTTTGAGAGACCTACTAGTCTCACTGACTCAAGTTTCTCACTATCCCCAACTATTCTAGATACTGCTAATCACAATAGATTCCAACTCAAATAGCTCCCTTTGCCACTTGGGCAAATTATGGACTCTTTTATTTTAGCTTTCTTATTTAACTTGGTTTCAGTTTTATGTATTTTTTGATTGTGAAAGGCAAATGAAGTTCATGTTCCTACAACCCAAAATCTTAAACTGTAAAAAATAGTTGCTATAATATTTTAAGTTTCTTTAGTAGTCAAATTGAGTCAGGCACATAACAAATCAAATTGATTTTAAGCATACTCTACTAGAAGGAAAGAAGACATTGTATAACTACCGATGAAATATTAGTCATAGATGTCTTAATAAAAAGGCCAAATGCAGTTCATAATAATTAGAGCTATAATCAAGTCAAATTATTAGTTTCTCTGTAGTGTGAAAAATTTAGAGGGAACCAATATAACATCTTAGTTCACTCCTGTTGATTGCTGGCCATACTCCTATGGGATAGTTTCACTTTGTTTTGGGATACATTGTTCTCTCATCTAAAAATTAGGAAGTTTTGGGATATTCAAAAAATATACTCTTTTCTTAAAGCACCTCACTCCATATAACTTTAACCTCTGATATAGCCACTTGTCACTGTGAAAAAATTGCTAGTTAAAATTTTATTGTGTGTGTTTCTTTGTGTGGCAAAATCAGTATCTCAAAACAAATATGGGACAACCAATGGACTCAGAGGTCAATAAAACCTTGAATTCTTAATGTGAATGAACCTATTTCAGTGTATGTGTATATTTATGTATGCATGCACACATACACAGATGTTTTGCATTTATACTCATATATTCATATATATATATATATATATATATATCCTGTGCATATACACATACATATGTGTAAAACAATATTACACCACATTGGCCTATTTCATTGTGTACACATATATGTTCATATATGAGCATGTGTTTCACATACACACTAAAATAGGCCCTTTTCCATTAATAACCAATTTTTAGTACGATACAGATTTTATTTCTCAAATCTGAATACTTCCCAGTTGATTGCTTAGGGGTTTTTGTTTTATTTTTATTTTCAAAACTACACAAAGTTGTGTTTGTCAGTTAGCATACCAGAAATCCCAAGGCTCCAAGTTTTGGCATGATATGTGTGATGAGAATTTATCACACCAGTAGAAAACCCCAAGCTAAATAGGTTTGTTGAGAGGCAGCCAATCTCTCAATAAAGCCAGACTCTGGTCAAGATCAGAACCAGAGACCCCTTGCTATAGGAGATAACCTTTTTTAATGCCAAGAAATCTGATTACACATGCCCAAGAGCATGCCTCTACCCCCTGTCTATCTTTTTTTACCAAAAAAAAAAAAAAACATAGTATTCTACTGCCTGTCCTACTATCCTTTCAAATACAGAATGGGGTATGGTGGGCTAAGTAGAAACTCGGGTTATAAACTTAAGGTCAAATTGCATGTAAACAAGATTTGACAAAACTTTAAAATTGTATTTTTTCTTAACTAATGTTTATAATTCTTATAAAATAAACTGTATTATTTGACTATTAACTCAAAATTAATGGTTTTTGTGTTATAAAAATAATCATAAAGTCTAATACTATTCCAATCAAAAAAGGAATAGGGATTTTCACACACATATGTCACATTAAAGCAAAGTTTTGCATAAGATCCTGTTATCACACATTTGTTTAAGTATTTTGACAATGTCATGCCACAAACTGCTTGACCTCATCCTCAGAAGTAGTGAGTTTTCTTTCTTCAGAATGACTGTCAATTTGAATTTTAATATAAAATCAAGGATCTTTGCTAACACATTTATAGAGTTTATTAAAACTCCACTTAATTTAAATGTGAAAGCAACCTTTTGACCTTTCATAATTAATCTATATTAGACACAGATCCACTTTGAAAGTACTTTCAAAAATGTATATTTGGGGCAGAGAATTGAGGCAAAGAAGCTGGTCAGTCAAACTCCAGTAATTAATCAATCTAACCTTCAACAAGGGGCCTCCTTAACATTCAAATTTATATAAAATTATTTTTAAAATATAAAAACAAAATTAAAAAAACTTTTTTATTGAACTACTCTCACGTTACAAGTATCAAGCAAAAAAAAAACAAACAATCAAACAAACAGGCATATCATAAGTATGTTTATCACTACCAGGGAAGACATCTAAGTCTGGTTTCCTAGAATGTTTTAGAACCTACTAAAAAGGATCTATAATTTGATATAAGAGTCTGGCTTTATTATTGACATAGGAAAAAAACAATGAAGTAGTTGAAAAATTGTGTATTATCCAGACTATGATATACAGATTGATGGAAATTATTGAACCCATTATGTCTATACATATATTTGGAATAGAATGTGCAAAAGGATAATGAGCTCCATGATGAATTGCATGACAGGAAAGTAGGCTAGATTACCTTTTGTGAAAGAGGTATTTTCTTTACTCGATGTTTTTCTCTGAAACTCTCTTCAGAAAATAACATTGGTCTTCTAGAGATGTTTGCAAAGTCTTGGAGCACATTTGTAAAAAAAAATGGAGAGGAGGATAACTTAAAGAACAATAATAAAGTACAAAGTTACCATCTGCAGGCTGAAACATATTGCAAATGAGGAATTGTACAACTAAAGCATGTGGAATAGATGATATCAGAAAAGACAGGCCAAGGAGCAGGTGATTGGTCATATAAACTCGGAGATAACCAGTGAGCAACAAAATGCTTTACTGGTTTCCATACAATATTTAGATAAACTGATCCTTCTCAAGTCTGCTGAAATTTTATTGCAAATTTATTGAAGGACATGGACACAATCATACAAGATGGGTGGTCATCACCAGTTAGCAATTGGCATTTTTACACAGAATACACTCATTAATGAGTGTACTTACTGATTGGATGCTTGGTGAAGCAATCTTTGGCCAAAGAAAAGGGGAAAAAAGGAGACAGTGATTAAGAGCTTTGTCAAGCTTAACAGAAAACAATGTTTGCAGGGGGCAAGTAGGTGACTCAATGGATTGAGAGACAGGCTCAAAGGTCGGAAGTTCTGGTATGATTTTGGTCAAGTTACCTTTGCCCTATTGCTTAGTCCTTGTATTATTACTCTTCCACCTTGGATTCGATATACAGTATTAATTCTAGGATAGAAGGTAAGAGATAAAAAAAGAAAAGAACACATATTTATATACTCTATATCTGATATGATATATTTTAGCTCTTTAAAGGTAAAAGCCAAGAGTGGTCATGATCAGCTCTGTAATACTTAAAATTGGTTTCCAAATGTAAGAGTTAAAAAAATTTGGTTTGACAAAAATAATAATGGTAAAAAAAAAAGGATTGTTGTGGTCACCGTTTATAAAAATTAACTCTTAAGTCACAAGCCTATAAGTTGCTTTGGTAGCTTTATTACAGCAAGGTAGAGATAGTAAAGGGGGGAATGTAGGAAGGTGATAGGGGGATTGCCTGGCTAAATACCCTATAATTGCTGATCCAAAGAATTCCAGCTCAATTCCTACAAAAGGTCCCTCAGGTCCAGATCTCCAACGAGACATCAAGGGATTCTCTTCAGTAAGTCTTACCAAGGCAGCAGAATACCAATGCAGAGACAAAAAGGCAGAAGCCCTCCTTTGGCAAGAACCACCAGGCAGCAGAATGACTCAGAAAGCCCTCTGATGGCTTTTATAATCAGTTTTATCCATGTCTCTTCCTGTCTCTCTCTGAGATGGTCTATCACATCTCAGGAACCAATCAAAGTTTCTTAATTTGCTTGACACTGCCTTGGGGTGGGGGTGGGGGAATGCTTGTGGTCTTTTAGGACTAATTAAGTATTAATGACTAAGTAAGTGTGAAAGGCAGGGAGGGGGACTCCAAGTTCATGATTAAGGTAAAATAAACAAAAAGAGTTTAAATTCTCTTTCACAGCTCATTGCCCTCTGAGTCACATCCTTCCTGTCAGTAGAAATACCTATAATATTCAAAGTACTTTGAATTCTACTGGAAGAGATTTAAATTTGGGATTCCTATAAGAGAAATACTTTATAAAAGTCTTGCACAGAATCCACCTCTCCCTCCACTGTGATATTATTTTAGATTCTCCATGTAAGGTAAACTGCAAAGGATTCCTATGCAAGCATTCCCATTTCCATTGCACTATCCAAGTGACTCGTGATGGCTGGAGTGGGGGTAAGGTTGCAGCAAGGTGCAATGTGGTAAGTGGGGATCCTTTCCCCTCCCCTCATCTCCCTTGCACATAGATTTAGTCTTTTACTTACAGAACTCATTTTTTGGCAAATTTCATTATTTCTAAAGAAACGTGCTACTGAGGAAGTTTCTGTCTCGAAATCCAAGGCCCAAACTTTTCAACTTAGGGAGTCTTGACTTTGAGAAATCTCAACTTTGGACCTTTTGAATTAGGGTTACTAACAAGGTCTTCCTTCAAGGCCACCTGCAATGGGCCTCTCACTGTAGAAGTCGAGATTCTGAAATCAAGCAGCCTAGAGAATTCCAGTCCCAACCACTTCCACTTAAGAGTTTGAGTTTGACAGTCATTGTTCATAAAGGACCCCCAGACTAAGTGACTATATTCAAGTCTGCCTCTATTACCCTTCTGCAGAAATCTTCTCCATGTTCCAGTTTCTGTCTTTTGTTGAACTGGAAAATTTCAGCCTTAAAAACTTTAGACTCTGATTTTTGCTCTGAATCTATGGATGAGCCATGTGTGTAATCCCTTTGTGCTTTTAACCCAAAGTAGGCCTTAGTGATTTTTGTGAGAGAGAATTGACTTTCCTCTCTCCAGGACTAAGTTGGCACCACATATTGTCTTCTTTAAAGGGGAAGATGGAAAGGAAATCTGAGACTCAGATGTGAGCTGGTCTTTTAGCTTATTTAGAGTGATTCCAGTGACAAGTTTTTGTTTTTGTTTTTTATTCTCCTGAGTCAATCAGTCCATAAGCAGTTATTAAATGCTTACTATGCCTTGGGTCCAATGCTAGCTCTGTGGATAGGAAGCAAACATGCAAGATGCCTCATCTTCCTAGAAATTCTATCAAATCATTGTTCCTGTTAGCATTGGAGTTTCCTTTGTTCTCTCAGCATCAAAAAGGGCACTTGGACCAGCCCACAA
Source organism: Monodelphis domestica (assembly GCF_027887165.1). NCBI lineage: Eukaryota > Metazoa > Chordata > Mammalia > Didelphimorphia > Didelphidae > Monodelphis > Monodelphis domestica. Next base: position 165,455,114 of record NC_077232.1, read on the forward strand.
TCCATGGGGAAGTATTTATCAGGGCATTCAAACAAAGACCCAGCCCTATAATCTCATCAACTTATTTGGGAGAACTCATCAATTTCAAATTACAAATATTTGGTGAGCTGAATTGAATCTATAGCTATATCTATACATATCTTTATATCTCTCTTTATAGTAGCCTCATGGTTCTAATTCTGTCCTATAGTATAAGACCTAACAACAACAACAAAAGAACCTTCCACTAATGATCCTAGGTATAACTAGATATTTATCTGACTCTTTGTGCCTCACCCTGGCTTCTGTAGCCTTCTCTTCCCCATGACAAACATCCCCAGTTCTTTTTACCAGTCCTTATATGGCATAAATTTGAAACCCTTTACCATTCTGAAGATCTCCCCCTTAACCTTCACTTTTATAAAACTAAAAATTTCCAAGAATCTCCCATTTTCTGGCTCTGTTTCTGATTTTGTAAAACTTAAGGCTTGACAGTTCTAACTCCATTTTTTTTCTTTTGTCCATCAGTACCTAGGTATTAGTTCAGCAAGCCATTTATTTACTCATAGGGAATATACTATCAGGTCTTTTTGACCTGTTCAGATTACATTACAGTTAATCCTATTTTGTCAGGGCATTTTATTTTGTAGACATTTAAGCTGTTGGTGGTGGTTTTGAGTTTATAAGTTTAATCTTCTTTCACAGTTACTTTAGTGGTATCAGATGTTATCATTCTTTGTTAGCAACATTCTCATCTTGTTCAACATCCCCTGTAGAGATCCAACTCTTTTTAGATAGACACTTGCTAAGGCATGATGAGAATTTGGCAAAAATCACATTATTATATTATACTGTCCATGTTCGTGTGCATTTTTCTCCGAGGAAAAAATGTTGAATCTTGACAAATAATCTCACTGATTGGAAGGGAAGAATGGTTCAGACAAATGGTTTTAATCTTAGAAGAACAGATAGTGAGGAACAAACTAAAAGGAATGGGATCATTATAAAAAATAAAAATGAAACACTGAAAAACTGCTTTCATCGCAACTTTTAAGAAGCAAGAACATGAACGTTTGCAGGTAGAAATAGAAATTCTTGAGCCTGATTCTTCCTAATTCTATGTCAGCAAGATAGTCTCACTCATTAGAAATGTAAGGCAAGGAAAGAACTAATATCCTTAGGAACGAGCTGAAATGAATTAGTCATTATTTTTAAACTCCCTCTTGTTGTTGTTAAAGTCAGATAGTAAATAACAGATGTGGTTCTCACAATCCAGAGGCCATGTTAAATTGTAATATAAAATTTCAACTTCTAACAAGCCCTATCAATCAGAATGTAATTAAGTGTACAAAGGTCAAATTGTCCTCTAGGGATTATCCTGGGGATTTTGCTCTCAAGGCTTCTTTGGAAATTTCTGGTAACTCAAACCAATGTCTATGACTATTGGGAATGATGAATTTCCTTACTACTTTCAGCCATGTGGTAGCCCAGAAAGGAGGTGTGTTTTTCTAAACACACACACACACACACACACACACACACACACACCACCTCACTGAAGCAGCTAGATGGCAAAGTGGAGTTAGCTGAATTTAAAGTCAAGAAGATGAGTTCAAATCCAGCCTCAGATATTTATTATCATATGAACCTGGATAAGTCATCTAACCTATGTTTATCTCTACCTCTGTATTCCTCATCTGTAAAATGGGTATTATAATAACACCTGCTTCCCATGGTTATGGTGAAGATCAAATAAGGTAAATTTATAAAGTTCCTAGGACAATTATTGTCACATAGTAAGTGTTTAATAAGTACTTTCATTCCTTCCTGCCTTCCTTCCTTCCTGTCTTCCATCCTTCCTTAAATGGCTGCTAGGATAAGGACTCAGTGGGCCTTTCAAAAGGAAAGCCATCTTCAGCTCTGAACTCAGTTTATTCTTTTATTCTTCCAGGTGACATCATGTAAGGTCTAGGCTTCCAGGAAAAGAAAGAAATGACTAGTCCTTCTCCAGCCTGGCATCATGGTAACTGTGCCCACATTCTTCTAGAGAAGAGAATTCAGCTAGTTATTGTTGATGCTTTAGCTACTTTTTCCCTTTTCCCTTTTTTAATTTGTTTTGGTTTGTTTCTTTTTGTTCTCAAGACAGGAACCTCCATGCTTAGAGAAGAACTTATAAGTTTGAATAGTTTTAGAGACTCTAGGTGTTTATTAATGGAGTGTCATGGCCACCAAGAAAGTTTCCTCATCTGAGAAGATGATCACTAAAAGGAGGGGAAAGGAAGATTGTCTGGACAGAACAGAATTAAAGTGACATAGGCCATGCCAAAGATGTTCCCACAGATTACTGCATGTACTCTTGTAAATTAATCAATAGGCTTTTTAGAGATTGCAATAGTAGTTATACATTAAATTATTGATTCTTATTTGAGGTTCTCTAGCATTTTTTTGGTATTTTCAAATATTAAAATTGATCTGTGACTTCACTGCTTTAAGAGTTCCCTTAATGATGCTGATTCATGCTTACCCAGAATTATATAATTTATGCAACTATCACCCATTTTCTCTCACAATATCAATGCAGAAGGTCCATCCAACTTTCTTGAAGGCAACTTTCTTGTGGCCTTAGAGGGTTTGCAGTAGAAATCTATGACTGGTTACCAGTCATTCTTCTCTCTTACCACATGATAAGTTTATTTTCTCTCTGTCGTACAATTATTTGATAACATCTTTTACTCCTGTTCCTTGAAGTTCCCCATTGGTTATATGTTACTTCCTGCTCATACCACACCATCTACATACCTTATCACTACCTTCCTTATGAATGTTATATCTTCTCATTCAGTAGTATTCCAGGACTTCTTGCCATAAAGTGACCCTTGTATTAAAAAGAAAAGATTTTGCTATTATGGGAAGCTTGCATACAGTAAAAGTGCTTTGTAATTTTCTGAAAATACTCTGTTCTACTCCACTCTTCCTTTTGTGTTCTGGTTCTATTCACTGTTGATCTATAATACTAATCCAGATTAGGTACCTTAAAACAAGCTCTATAGAGTGCACATTTTTATTTATGTTAATACCTGGGAAATAGATATTTTTTCTATTTAATCTCTGTGTGTGTGTGAAAATGGATTAATCAAATATATTTAAGCCATTGTAGATCTCCTTGAGTAACCTGAGCAATATCTCAGAGTTTGATGCCATCAATACATCACACAGAAAAACAAATAAACAAATAAACAAAAACATTTGAAGTACTTTACCAGCTACAATGAATCCCTTCTAGACCTGGTCTCTATGCTGATTCTCCTCCATCAGAGTGTCAAATACATTTGAGAAAAAGCATTGTCCTCTTTTGTGTCTTCCTTGATATTGGTGATCAAAAGTAATCTTAAATGATATTAGTGTATAGATCAGAGACACCACTTTGTACAAAAGGGTTATAAGATTTTTTTACTGAATAAATAGTTTAAAATTATAAACAATAAGCACAACATAATATTACATATTTTACATCTATTAATCATGATGATAAAGATGGCATCCATTTTTAACTATCAACTGCAAAAGCCATTTTTGTTTTATAAAAACCCTCATTGAGGATTTTCTCAGTTCATGAATAGATGATTTTCACAAATATATATATATATATTTGAGAGTAAGCATCCAGTTTTGATAGTGACAAGTCTTTTTATGATTATGTTTTTGGGATCTTTTTTTCACCAAGCCTTTGTTATTTTTTTTTCTCCTTTAGATGTTTTCTTCATTGACATCACAGTTGTAAGGATTCAAGCATGGCTCTTGTTTATTAACATTTACTCCAATAGGTTTTGTTTTGTTTGTTTTTCCCATCTTTATTCTCCTTATTTCAATTCTTACTTCTTTTGTTAGAACACAAACAATTATGATGCAAGGGTCCTAATATGGTGCTTTCAGTATCCTCCACAAAAATGTTTGTTGTAGTTACTTTTGCAAATATTTCATATTTTCTTCTTTTTTGTCTTCCCTTTCTGTATGCTTCCTTGAATATCCTTAGCACAAAATTATTTTATATTGCTGAAATTTTCTCCTGCAATATGTTCAAATAAAATAATGTGTTTCTGATGGTACATTGTTCATACACTTCATTTTTCATTCTAAAAATTTATTAGATACTTCATATAGCACAAAAGTAAAGAGGGGAAAATCTATAATTTGAGTTAAGTTAATGTCACTTGATTTTCTGTTGATTGAATAAAAGATTCAAAAATCATTTCAGAAAAAAATGAATCAATAAATAATTGTAATTATGTCAGATCACAGAGCACTGAGCTACAAGAAATTTTCAACTTCTTCTATGTAAAGTTGAGGCAACCTAGTCCTAAAGATGCTAAATGATTTTACTAAAATCATCCATAAAAGGTGATGTTAGAATACATGTCCTCTACTTTCAGAACAAATGTTCTTTCACCAGTACCATGGAATTTATGATGGACAAAAGACATTCACAAATTGAATGTTATAATAGTATTATTTTTAAGTATAACTTTTTTTTTGTAAAAGAACTCTTTCTTGGCTTAACATTAAGGAGTGTGCATGTGTGACCATAAATATTGCCAAAAAAAGATTATCAGAGAAAGATAATAAGTCAAAAGACCATACCATAAAATTAAAACACATTACACACACACACACACACATACACACACACACACACACATACATACACACACATTTTAAAGAATTGATTCTCTTTAGTTTGGAGAAGAGATTTAAGAGTAAAGATTAAAAAAAAATATCTTCCAGGATGTGGAGTTGTCAGATAGAACAGAGAGATTATATTTGCTTTGGTTGACTTCAAAGACAGGAAAAGGGGAAATGATTCTGTTCCAAAAAAAAAAAAATGAATTTCGTGGAAGGACAACAATTTAGTTTAACTGAACGGAGTCATCCAAAAGTTGAATGGGGTGAATTGAGTGGCAAAAAATTCCACTTGCTGCAGAAGATTAGATGACTACTTTGTTGTGTATAATGTAGAAGGGATTCCTGATTAGGTACAGCTAGTGCTAAGTGGTCTCTGAAGTACCTCCCAACAATGAGAAACTGTGAATCACTCTATACTAATTAGATTTCTCATAGATTCTTTTTCTTTTTTGGGGGGAGTGGGTGGGAATGGGTGGTAGTATTAAAATTGAGTTAAAAGGAAGAAGAGAGAAAAAGTTACCTAATGATTCTTTTTCTTTTTTTCTTTTTTTCATGCAGCTCTGTGATTTTATCATTTTAAGTATCACCCTGTGTAGAATTTACTTCTACTAATACAGATTGGAAATCCATCTAAATGTAGGTCCTTTAAAGAGTTGTCTGACACATTGAGCCACTGAGTTTAATTGATTTCCCCTGGGTCATATGGCTATTATGGGTGAGAGAAGAACTTGAACTCCTACCCTGATGCCTCTTACTAATCACTTTTCATCTAATTTCCAGAAATCTATTGAAGACTTGTTATCTATGTACTTTTTATTTCTTAGGATTAATGTAATATATTTTATGGATACTATACATGCATGCATGGCATGTTACCAATATACATGCTTATTTTATAAATATATATTAATATGAAAGCCATAATCATGCATGAAAGTTAGCATTGCCTATTAACTAAAATAATATGTCAGATTGAAATCTATAAATATCTGTAGAATTTCTATGCTTCAGAAGTAATGTGGTATCCATTCTTTTCAAGACCACATATTTTCCCAATTTTTCAGACTCTGTTTTTCCTTATGGGAATTTCCTTGCCTGTTATACCACTTGAAGTTGACCAGGGACTGGGTTTAAATTATACACAAAAAAAAATAAATTAAACTAGCCAAACTTAGAATTAAATACTGGCTGCTATATGAGGAAATATGTATGAAAACTTCTCTAAATAGATATGAAATTCATAATGAAAACAGCACAAATCCTTAATATCAAAATGATTTTTCTTTTAAGAAAACTTACAGAGAGGTTCATTGCAAATGTGAAGTTAAAGAGAAAAAGAAATTTAAAAAGCCTCTTTTTTTTTTCATTTTTTTTACCCAAAAGCATAATGGCATTATCTCCTATAGTAAGATGACCTGAAATATAATTTAATAACATCTTATGCATTCATCCAGCAAAGCTTATTTCTTCTTTAACTAGTTTTGACACAATATTAATTCTTAACAATAGGAAATAATTCTTCACTAAATGAAAACATGGATAGATAAAATCAACTTAATACATGGATTATTCTGCATTCAGAGTGCCACAGAGGGTGAAGATATGGAACCTAATTAAAATAGATAATAATTGAAGTAAGGGAAGTAAAAATAAATACAATTATTGACTTGAATTATTCTGATTGAATCTATAATTATAATCACTGTAAATATATTTTAGTATATTCAAAATACTAAATAAAAACATGTACTACTCATTTAATTAAACACACATTTCAGTAAGTCATTCAGTTAACATTCATTAGGCACTTCCTCTGTGCTAGACCCTCTACTAAGTATTCAGGATACAAAAAGACACAAAAGATTGTCCCAGTTGTAAAGGAACTTACAATCTAATGGGTAAGACAACTAACATGATATATGAAATAATCAACAGAGCAAAAATACTAGAACTATAAAAGCCTGGGAAAGGTTTCCTATAGAGAGTAAGATTTTTATCTGAGATTCGAAGGAAATCAGGGAAACCCTGAGGCAGACATGAGAAGGGGGAGTATTCCAGACCTGAGAGACAGCCAGAGAAAATGCTAGGAGCTAAGAGATGGATTGATGTTTTAAATTAAACATTTAATTAAGCATCCACTACATCAAGGCAATATATTGGACATTGGAGACACCAAAAATAAATAAGTAAATGGTCTCTGTCCTCAAAGAATTTACTTCTCTTGGGTTAGGCAATGCATACTCAAATAAGAAAGTACAAGATAATTAGAAGTGAAACTAGAAAAATTAAAAAGGTTTCCCAGAGGAAATGATACCTGTTATCAAGACTTGGAAAAAAGCTAGAATTCCGAGAGCCTGGTGTGAAGAGTCAATGTACCCCCAGGAACTAGGGAAAGACTAAATGACAACCTATTGAAATAAAATGATATGTTAGGTTCAGTGAACAGGTAATAGGCCAATTTCACTGGTCATTGTTAATAATAACAAATCGCCATACAAATTCCAGCAGATATATCTATATAATGCAATGTACTAGACCTGCAACTATATTAGTACAGGAACTGTTAGATGAAGAAACTGTCCAATTCATGCATGTTAGTACCTTCTTTGAAATTTATATTCTTAGAAATGGCCTGGATCCTTTTTCTAATCATAAAACCAATGTGTATCAAGAGGTAGCACTTGAATAAAAAGTATTTCTGACCCTGAGGTCAGCTCTCCATCCGCTAAATCATACTGCTTAAATTACCAAAGTTCATAATAAAGATGCTCTGAAAGATCAAATAAATGTGAACATGATTTACTTGTTCTGCCCAAAGATTGCATTTTGATTATTAAAAATAACATAAAGACCTTAGTACTCCAGTGACCTTTCAGAAAACTTAAGGAATGTTACAAAAGTAAACCATTTAAAAGATACAAAATGTGCCTAATCCAAATATCTAGGGCTGTAGAAAAGCCATCTGTGTAGAATATAACTGTTGAAATAAAATAATCTGATTCACCTTGTTAATCATGAGAAGAAAATAAAATTCATTTCATCTGTGTCTAATCAAATCTTACATTATAAAGTCTCAAATTGTTAGTAGTCCCCTCTGGTTATATTGACCTAAACTAAGTTTCTTGTTTCAGTGAAAATTATAAGAATTTGTAAAAAAATAAAAATAAAAATAAAAATACTCAGATACAAGAAAATTGAATTATTTTTCACAAAAATGAATTCTAATATCCTCATGGTATAACTTTAAAATAATCTTTTTCATTCAATTTCTACCTCCTCTATTCTTATTTCTTCTTTTCATATTTTGATAGTCATTTATAAATTTTTAGGAGCTATCGAGGGGAATAGATCTTTGATTTCATTGTTATAAAGGCAGAATCCCAATACTAAAGCAGATAGATAACTATTTGGCAACTTTAAGTGTTAGAAAGTTGCCTGGGGTATGAGAAATTCAATGAGCCACTTAAGATCCAATATTTGGCATGTGCCAAAAAATAAAAAAATAGGACCAAAAGTTGAAAAGACCCTTACTAATCTGCATTGAAAGAGGGAGTTTGCTTATACAGTAAGTCATTAACACAGTAAAATAATCAAAACAATACCATTTCAGATAGATTTTTTAGGTATAAACTTCAAAGTTTTTTTTAAAGAGAGATTTTTCACATTCATAGTAGGATTTATATACCACAACTTTGAACTCTGCAAAGAGTAGAAGGTAGAAATAAAAGACTAAATGAAGGATTTATAAATCTTAGTTTTCTGACCTAAAGGAGTATTTGGGTGAGGACCAAGGAACTTACCAGCAAATAGAATAGGTCATCTCCAGGAAGGCATTCATTTTCAAATAGATGTTTAGTGGTTTCCTCTCTAAAGAAGAGTTAGACATATGTAAGTTCAGATAATATTTGAATACATTTAAGTTGAGATTCACATCCGTATTGAATGATTTGAAATTTTATCAAGTGAGCTTTTGCTTTCTTCCAATTTATTCTATTATTAGATGATAAGCAAATTCATTATGTTATAAATAAAATATTTCTCCTGAGAATTTTGCTTTGCTTGATAATGTACACATTTTTATCTATAAAAAATGAAGAGGTTTTAGCCCTTAAATTGAGCACTTTTTACATGAATGTTTACTTGGGGATACATGTGAAGGATATTGTATTTGGATAATGTATGAAGTTGTCAAAAATTCCATTTGTTTAAATTATATTAATTTTGGAGAGGCAGAGTCAAGATGGTGGCATAGAGATAGCAAAAGTTCAGACTTCTGAAAATCTTTCCTCAACAATTAAAAACCAAATTCTCCTAGGAGACTGAAAACCAAATCTAACAATAGGACAAAGCAAAGGAACCCTCCTGCTGCACTCAACTTAAAAGGCATGCCCCCAAAAAGACTGAATTCAAGAACACTCAGTTTAAGGGGAAGAAAGAAGGAAGGCCGCAGAACCTTTCCCCAACCTATACTACTGAACCTCCAGCAGTGACTGGAATCTCTGGGCAGGCAAAGGTGATAGTCTACAGGGATTACCTTGTGTACAAAACTGTGCCAGGCTCAGGGCCTTGATCACAGGCTACAGGGAGGCAGCTGGAGAACCTCAAAGAAACCAGCCTAATCACAACTGAGACACTCCATATTGCCCCGCCCCCCCCCTTCCCTAAGGTTTTGGTCTCAGAGCACATATATCTCTGCAATTTCAACTCTGCTGGGCTTAATCTTACCAATTCTTCAGAGGGCAGGGAAGTTCAAGTTCCAAAAATCCTCCCCCACAGACTACTCTGAGAGCCTTGCTAAGGTCCAAGAGTGAAGGCTGACAGAAAAGTCCAAACCTACAGATCCAGCACAAATGAGAGGAGCAAGACTACAGGCAACTATAGGGGGAAATGAAGGGGCAAGTATGAGCAAACAAAAGAAAAAAATGAAATTACAATCAACAGACTCTATCCAGGCAATGAACAAAGTGCAAATGTAACAGAGGAGGATCAAGGAACAATGAACAAAAACACAGAAACTCCAGAGAATTGGACAAAGGGTTTGGAAGAATTCAAAATACAATTCAAAACACAAATAAGAGAGACTGAAAAAAAAAACGGGAAAAGAACTTAAAAAGCAAGATAAGTCATCTGGAAACAAAAAATAGTCTCTGGAAAGCCAAAATTAATCAACTTGAAAATGAGGCAAAGGAGATGAAAGATGACCTCCAAAGAAAATCAGACCAGAGAAGAAGCAGAAGGAGAAGGAGAAGGATCAAATTCAGTCTTTAAAAATGAAAAAACAACAATTAGACACAAGCAACTTCACAAGGCAGCAGGGAACTATCAAACAAAATCAAAAGAAAGATAAAATTGAGGAAAATATGAAACACCTATTTCGCAAAACAGATTTCAAAAATGGTTCCAGGAGAGACTACTTAAGAATCACTGGTCTACTGGAAGACCATGACAAAAGAAAAAGCCTGGATATCAACCTACTGGATAATCAAGAAAATTATCCAAGAAAACTGCCCCAACATTCTAGAAAATGAGGGAAAAGTAGGGATTGAAAGAATCCACTGATCACCTCCTCTACTTATTCCCCAACTTATAACACCCAGGAAGGTTATAGCCAAACTCAAGAACTACCAGACCAAGGAAAAAATATTACAAGCCGCTAAGAAGAAGTCATTCAGATACCATGGAACTACAGTGAGGATAACACAGGATCTGGCTGCATCTACACTGAAGGACAAAAAGGCATGGCAAGTGATATTCTGGAAAGCAAGGAACTAGTTCTACAATAAAGAATCAACTACCCAGCAAAACTGATGATGTTCTTACAGGGGAAAGTATGGTCATTTAATAAAATAGAATTGCAAGCATTTGTAAAGAAAAGACCGGACCTGAAGAGAAAATTTGATGACCGAACACAGAACTCAAGAGAATCATCAAAAGGTAATTAAAAAAGGGGGAAAAAAGAAAAAACAAAACCAAACAAAAACTTTTTTAAGTGACCCAACAAGCTAAAATGATATGTATCTCTATAAAAAAAGAGGATATTGGTAACTCTTAAAAATTGTTATTATCACCTGGGTAGCTAGAAGAATTATACTTAGAGGGAACAGTGACAAACTGTATAGGATGAAATGCCAATACATAAATATAGAGATATATGCATGCATAAATGTATATATGTACATATCTATAGAAAGAAATTAATACTAAAAGAAATTAGAAAAGAAAAAAATGGGGTAATTGTATATGTCTCAAAGGGAGGGGGGGAGAGCATCATTGAACAGGAAGGTTAAAGAGGTTGGAGATAGGAAATACTCAATTCTTATGTGCATTGAAATTGATTCAAAGAGGGAAGAACAATCAAATACACTGGGGAGGAGAATTGATTTGAGGCCTATAGGGAAGTAGAAGGATAATAAATGGGCTGGTGGGGAAGGAAGCAATGCAAGGGAGGGAGAGGGTCGGGTAGTTTAAAAAGACTGTAAAGAAAGTAAGAGGGGAATAAGAAGGGAGGGGATAGAAAGATAAGTAAAATTAGGGTGGGAATTAGGGGGACTGATTAAAAAAACACTTGTGTAGAATTGATCATATTATCCATATTATTGTAAAAATGGAAATTTGAACCCCAGACTTCAATCCCCAGAAGTCCTTTGTATTTCCCCAAATCCCCTATCATCTCACCTGAATCTCCACCAGGATGAGGTCACAATTTATTATTTAAAGGGCTCTCTGCCTCTCAAGAGCTCTCTTCCTCTACTAAGAGATTGCAACATGTTGTCAGTAGGCTGTGAATGGGCTAATTGTTCCCTAAGCATGTTGCTTACTATTTTGTTCCTTGTTTTCTAATAATCATTAATAAACCTCATAAAATATATTACTTTTATTACTAGAGACTAAAATTTAATTTTTACATTATCATGTCAAAGACAAAAATCACATGATTATTTCAATACATGCAGAAAAAGCTATTGACAAAATACAAGTCTCATTCCTATTGAAAATACTAAATTATATTAATTTTACAAATATATTATTTTGAATGATATTAAATTTAACATCATGAAACAACATTAAGAACAAACCATTTCCCAAAACATAAATGCCAATATGCCTAGACCTTCCTTCCCAGTTAAATAAAATAAAGTTAACAATAGGCAGCTATGTGGAACATTTTATAGCATTGGCCTTGGAGTCAGAAAGGCCTGAGTTCAAATCTAGCATCATGTATTAGTTGTATGAACTTGGGCAAGTTATCTAATATCTGTTAGCTTCAGTTTCTTTGACTTAAAATAGGAATAATAACTGCACTTAATACTTCCCAGGGTTGTGTGAGGATCAAATAACATAAATAATTACAAAGCATTAGCAAAGTGATTGACATATAGTAGGAACTACATAAATGTTCAGCTTTCTTTTATCTCCAAAAACATTTATTTAAAGTTAAGTTGTAGTTAGCTCTACATTTGAAGTAAAAATGAAAAATGAAAGGAATTCATGTAATTTCTCTGAAATAACCTGACAAATTGTCTTCATTATTATAAGAATAATTCACATCATATATTTTCATATATGAAGACAAATCAAAAAATGGTTTTATGATTTCTTCTGTCTAGTGGAAGATGAACAGTGATAGTTTAATGTGTTAGTTTAATAAACTCTGGATTCTTATATTTTACACAGGTGATGAAATATTTTGCACTTATTTCAATGGAAAAATAGTTAATAAGCTAATACATGACATCAACTATGAATTGCACATTTTAAAAATCATGCAAAATATATTATCTAATATCTGTATTTACAAAATTGAATTATTCAATCCTATGGAAGAAAACATAGAATAACAAATGGGTAGCCCATGTGTTCCCTTAGTATCTGCATTATTTCCAATAAATATAGAACACTGAACTTATCATGTTGGATGGATCCTCTTTAGAGGATTTAGGCAGTCAATATAGATAAGAGGATCTTCAGAGCATCAAAGTGGATAAAATATAATCTATACTGTTGTGGGGAGTATTTTTAGAGATGATCATGGATCCATTGAATTTTCAAAACATTCAAAGGAAATAAGAAATCCAACAGATAAAGTATTTTGTTTGGTTTGGTTTGGTTTGGTTTGGTTTGTTTGGGGTTTTATGACAGAGGAGTATCATTGAAATAAAGGATTGGGTCTGTCTTTTCTATCTCTTAATTTGGATGATTTAAAGTATTGATTTAAATACACACACACATACACACACACACACACATATATATATATGCATTTATTTATACATTTATTCTGGACCCTTAAACACTGGTAAAATAAAATAGAAAACAAAAAGAAACTATAACTAAGATGTTTATGCTTGAAAGGGAGTGGGATGATTGGACAGATTATGGCTTTGAAGAATCCATAGATCTAAACAGTCCCCAGTAAAATAGTTGATTTAAAACTTTGATTTTAAATTTTTTGGTATATTCGCTATAGATGAGTTACTTCCCCTTTAAACATTTCTCTGCAATTATACTAGAGACAGAGACAACATAAAAGAGCATTAGTTAATTACTTGCACCCCCATTTCTCTCCTATCCCAACTATCTCACTTATTTGAAAGACTGAATGAAGGTGTCACATCATGAATACCTTAAGTTAAAGTGTATTTTTTTCTTTCTTGAATTGTCAAAGGAACTTAATCCTTTTGTTCTGGCTGATGTTCTGATTTCATTCTACAAAGAAAGTAGAAAATGTTCACTAGAGGTAGAAAAGTTTGCTTTCTAACAAACTAGAATTGTGGGCATAAAATGTTGCAATCCTAAAGAGAATAGACTTCAGATGTAGAGAGTTTTTTTTTTTCCTTAACAGGATATAGTGATTAATACTCTGTGTGAAATCAATTAATGTGGATTGGAATATACCAACTTTGACTGAAAATACATATAGGTGTATGTCCCAATTATGTGATATATAAATATGATATATATTTATATGTGTATGTATATTAGACATTAGAATAAGTAACAGTTCATGCTGTAAGCTTTATGAAAAATTGCTATAATAATAATGATGTTCTGTTATGCCAAGTAAAATCCCCATAGGATACATTTCAAAGCATTGTGCTCAGAGAAAGAAACCAAAGCAGGACCCTAACATGGGTGACACCCTTTAAAAGTGATGTCTCAACACAGTGAAAAGGGAGCCTGCTGGAAATGTTACAAAGTGCATTTTGCAACTAAGGCTCAGATACAGTTTTGTATCTGATTTTGAAAATAATGATACTCAAGAATGACAGGATGGATGTAATGAAAATGATGTCAAAGGAATGTTGGTATGTTAGAATGTGTGAAGGTTATTTGTTCTCTTGTATCAATCTGTAGAAAAGTCAGGAAATGATCTACCATAACTATTCTCCAGGGTCAGGTACTTAATCATGTCTATAATCCAGTGGTATGGTTGACTTGGAGCTCCAATGCTATGACAGCATATCTGATGGATAAGAGTACAGAAACCATGTAGTTATTAGAAAATGTGTACAGAAACTCATTTTCTTATATTCACATATCCCAACTCAAGTCCTTCATCTTTTTCCCTCTCTCTATCTTTCTGACTCTGTCCCTCTATCCTTTCCTCTCTATTTCATTCTCTATATCTTCCTGTCTATCTCTATCCCCATATTTCTGTCTCTGCCTGTCTCTTTAACTCTTTTTGCATCTCTCTATCCTTTTCTTCCTCTCTGCTCTCTGCCTATTTCTCTTCTCTCTCTCTCTCTCTCTCTCTCTCTCTCTCTCTCTCTCTCTCTCTCTCTCTCTCTCTCTCTCTCTCTCTGTCTCTCTGTCTCTGTCTCTCTGTCTCTCTTTCTCTGTCTCTGTCTCTCTCTGTCTCTGTTTCTCTCTGTCTCTCTGTCTCTGTCTGTCTGTCTGTCTGTCTCATCAGTCTCTTGCTCCTCTCTTTCTTTCTCTGCCTGTCTCTCTTCCTGTCTGTCTCTTTCATTTCCTCTCTTTCCCCTTGTCGTTGTCTCTACTTCTCTCTGTCATTTTCTCTGTTTGGAGAGGAGAGGATAGATGCAAAAATTTTGAGCTGCCAAAATTTTTTGAGGACATTGAGGTTAACTCCTTCATTTAATGCATGGTATAACATGGTATAACAATGGTAAAACCATATTCTGAACCCAGATTGTTGAATTATAACTCTAATGCTTCTTGTCTCCTCTCATCTTCTCTCTCCTTTTCCTCTCTTCTTTTCTCTTCTCTTCCATCAAAGACTGAAATCTAGGTCTTCCTAGTTCAAAAGAGTTCATAACCTACATAAAACTTTACCACTAGATGAATGACCATGCTATATTTCTGTCTAAGTACTTGTTACTAATAACCTAACTTCAAGAAACTTATATTCTAAACTAATATATATATATATATATATATATGATTTATACATATATATATGATTTAATCCTGTAAATTTTAACTTGATTTAAACAAGATTGAGCAGAAGCTCAATCAAATTTTCATTGATTTTTAAATTTTTTTTAAAATTAGGTTTATTAAAACCTCTGACCACAGAAACTGAAAAAAATTCTACTTGAAAATAAAAATTAATTCGATAGCAAACATGTTTTGAAAAATTTGAGGTTTAGCTGTTAGGTGGTTGTTGTTGCTATTCTTTTTTCTTTTCAGGTGGGGCTAAAAGGTTAGGTTTTATTGTCCGTTTAAATTAACACACTTAAAGTGACTCCTAAGAAGTAGGGTAATTGACAGGAATCATGTTCATATGTATGTAGCTTAATGCCAACCATCTTGTCTGCAAAGATTCAAACATTCATTGGATATGTAGGAGATTTTTCTTTCTTTCTTTCTTTCTTTCTTTCTTTCTTTCTTTCTTTCTTTCTTTCTTTCTTTCTTTCTTTCTTTCTTCCTTCCTTCCTTCCTTCCTTCCTTCCTTTCTTCCTTTCTTCCTTTCTTCCTTTCTTTCTTTCTTTCTTTCTTTCTTCCTTTCTTCCTTTCTTCCTTTCTTCCTTTCTTCCTTTCTTCCTTTCTTCCTTCCTTCCTTCCTTCCTTCCTTCCTTCCTTCCTTCCTTCCTTTCTTTCTTTCTTTCTTTCTTTCTTTCTTTCTTTCTTTCTTTCTTTCTTTCTTTCTTTCTTTCTTTCTTTCTTTCTTTCTTTCTTTCTTTCTTTCTTTCTTTCTTTCTTTCTTTCTTTCTTTCTTTCTTTCTTTCTTTCTTTCTTTCTTTCTTTCTTTCTTTCTTTCTTTCTTTCTTTCTTTCTTTCTTTCTTTCTTCCTTCCTTCCTTCCTTCCTTCCTTCCTCTCTTTCTTTCTGCCAATCATTCTTCTAATGATCAGGAAATAGGGAAACTATAGGCCTTTTACCATTAGCCTTCTTTTACTAAACACCGACATATCTCTTTTCTTGGTGCATCCTAATTTAACTTAAATGATTTCACCCATGAAAATATATCTAGAATGACTAGTACATGACTCATTCACTTTCAGGTGTCCATTTTATTTTCATTTTTTTTTACACCCTTACCTTCCATTTTAGAATCAATAATATGTATTGGTTCTAAGGCAGAAGAGAGATAAGGGGTAGGCAATGAGAGTTAATTGACTTGCCCAGGGTCACACAGCTAGAAAGTGTCTGACACCAGTTTTGAACCTAGGGCCTCCCATCTCTAAGGCTGGCTCTCAATCTACTGAGCCACTAAGTTGCCTCCAAAGTGGCCATTTTAACTTCCAATAATAACCTGAATTTTCCTTTAAAAATTAGAATGAAGAGTTTTTCCTCTTCTCTTCCTACAGAAAAAGTCAGTGACTCACACTTTACTTCTCAGGAACTTCAAGTATCCAGTAGCCCACTGTTAAATGGCTTATTTCACCTTCTGAACTCTGTATTCCAATACACAACCTCAGAAGCCATTAACTCGTAAATAGGCTAATGAGTTTTGTTGAAGGAGGATATCTGTGTGAGGTGGGAAATTAAAAGCTATATAACTAACCTAGTCATGGAACGTGTGAAAATGTTTCCCTATCTATACACATAAAACACACATGTGCATACATACACACACATAAAAAGTCAGCATGTCATAGTAAGAAGCTGACCTCAGAGTCAGGAAGACTTGCAATCAAGTTCTTCTTTTTTTTAAACACACTTATTATATGATCCTTTTCATGTTCTCTCATTCCTGGAAATTTTCCAATACAAGAAGTTGGAGAACACTTGTTGAACTAAATCATAGAGAGTTTCATTATAAGATTTTTTTTTTTTATAAAATTACAGGTCTCATCCAGAAATAAAAAAAGAAAAAAAAACTGAATTAGGTATTGCAACAGCCTGATGGTTGGTCTCCCTGTGTCAAGTTTCTGCCCATTTCAGTATATCCTTCACTCAGCTGTCAAATCAATCTTGCTAAAATGCAAGTTCGACCATGTTACTCCTCCATTCAATCAACTCCAGTGGCACTCTACTGCCTCTAGGATCAAATCTAAAATGCTCTGTTTGGCTTTTAAAACCTACCCTAACCTTGCCCCTTTCTGTACTTCCAGGCTTTCTACAGTCTGCCCCTCCCTTACCCTCCAACACAACATGCTCTGTAATCCAGTGATACTGGTCTGTTTCTTTGCTGTTCCTTGAACTAGATGCAGTAATTTATCTCCTGAATCTGGGCATTCTTTGATTAGTGTAACCCATTCCTGGGACAAGGGATGCTAGGACCAGGTTATCCTGACTTAATTATTAAATGTTCAATGTGGGCATTTATTTACATCTGGGGTATCTGCCATTGCTACAAAGCAGGGCTTGATTTATTTATTGTTTTGTTGATTTTTCTAGATTTAAGAAAGCTTGTTTTTTTTTTTTTTTGAGAGTTAGTAGTGGGGAGAGATGGTTGTTAAATGTTGGCCTGCACATATTTGCCTAAAACTCTCTCCTTCCTTATGTTCCTGTTCTAGTTTCTGGAGCTCCTCTGTGATTCATCTAATGCCCCAGCTTTTCCTGATTCCTGTTAATACTAGTGCCTTCCCTTGTGGATTAATTCCAATTAATGCTATAGATTGACAGACAGACAGACAGATAGATAGATAGATAGATAGATAGATAGATAGATAGATAGATAGATAGATAGATAGATAGATAGATGAATGGATGGAGAGACAGACAGACAGACAGACAGACAGACAGATAGATAGATAGATAGATAGATAGATAGATAGATAGATAGATAGGTAGATAGATAGATAGATCGATAGATTATATACATTTATTTTGCATGTTGTCTCCCTCATTAGACTGCAAGTTCTATTCTTTTCACTCATACAACCAAAATCCAAGTTAAGGCCTTCATCACCTCTCACCTTATAATTCTTCTCATTTTTTTTTCTATCTCTACCCCAAACTATTTTCATGCTTAGTACAATGTCTGGCAAATATAATCTAATTAATAAATGTCATTTGAATATTATTTTTATTGTTGTAAAAATAGTACATTAAAAGCATGTCTCGACTCCATTATTCCCTTGTTCACCTTTACTGTGACTTCAAACTACCTTTCTTGGATAATTTTTAGATTGTTAACCTTCAGATACTTTTTGTTTCAATTAAATTCACAGACCAACTATTTCTCTTGTGTTTTTATTCATTTTTGTTTGTTTGTTTTAGGCACACCTGGAATATTAGCTCTCCTCAACTTGTTTTCTTAGAATCTGGAGATCCCTTCAGTGCTGGATTCAAGGCTCATCATTTTTGTTTTTTATTGTGATACCAAACACACTTCCATCTTGGTTCTTGTGGTAGGAGCACACTCATATATAACCAAAAAGCCAAACTAAAACCAAAGATACACTGATGTGAAAGGCAACTCCAACAGTTCTTTGTCTAGAGGTGGACAACATTCCGGCATCACAAGTCTTTCGGGATTGTCTCTGGGCATTGCACTGCCAAATTTTCACAGGTGATTATGATCCAATATTGCTGTTACTATGTCCAATGTTCTCCCAGTTCTGCTTATTTCGCTCAGTGTCTAGTCCTGCAGATCTTTCCCGCTTTTACTGAAATTGTCTTCAACTTTAGAGTATTTATTTATTTAAGGAAATTTGAGAAATTTCCTAATAGGGGTACAATGTATTTCTAGTTTCCCTTAGATATGGGGAAAAGGGATCTCCAGCAACTATACAAGCACTCAAGGTTAAATAGGGATACCTGGTTCAGAAAATAGATTTTAATCTACATAAAATGAATAAGATGTGGCATTACATAGATTCCCAGGAAGCATTTTCTCATCAAGAAAATATTACTCTTCCAGAAGTGAATAATTGGGGCTACTCTTTTGACATTCCTGTGAATTGGTCTTCCCCAAAGAGAGTGCCAAAGGAAGTCATAGTATTACCACATGATTTTGGCTTCTGCTAACACCATTTGAAGGATTTTAAATGAGTAATCTCATTTCCATAATTCCTGCACTTTGCAAATGAAACAGCTAGCTGTTATTGTATCCTTAGCTGCCTCTGTCCTTCTCACTCCCTGTTTTCTGAGCTAAAAAAAAAGATGTTGACTAAAACTTCCTAGAAAACAGTATCTCTGCCTCCTGAACCAGCTAGGAAAGAGGGGGAATTTTTTCCCCTGGAGCCTCCATTTTTATTTCCCTTCATTTTTCTCCTCTTTAGATATGCTCAGCTGTGAACACCTACTGGGCTAGATATTAGAATTCAAGTATTATACAGAAAGATAAAAATATTTAGGATTCTATTTTAAGATTTCCTGTTGTTTATTTTTTTATATCTGCTGGGTTATTATTAAAACAAAAATAAAATTAATCTTTGCCTTATATTACCCTAAAAGATTATTATTTTTTTTTTACTTTTTAAACCCTTACCTTCCATCTTAGAATCAATACTGTGCATTGGTTCCAAGGCAGAAGAGCTGTAAGGGCTAGGTAATGGGGTTAAGTGACCTGCCCAGGGTCACACAGCTGGGAAGTATCTGAGACCAGATTTGAATTTAGGACCTCTCATCTCTAGACTTGGTTTTCAATCTTGTGAGCCTCCTAGCTGCCCCCACCCACAAAAGATTTTTAAATAAAGCAACAATGCTAAAGAAAAGGGATTTCCCCCAATTTATTTTTTAATTGAGGAATTATATCCATCTGAGCCTGTGCTGCTACATGTTCCACAGGCATTTTAAATTATATTCAGTGAAATGAACTTGTCAATGATCATGTAGATGTTTGCATGAAAATAATATCCAGATAATAACCAGGTAAAACAACTATAGCATGAATCATTAAGTAAGTTTGACTTAGCATGCAGATGAAGATTAGGAAGGATTAAAGAAATAACATTTCCTAGGTTTCACTAGGATACCAGCAAATAAAGTCAACATTCCATTGTCATTCAATGAAAATCTGAAACCAGAAAACCGCTGATACCATTGATCAACAGTCCCAAAGTCAACATTTTTTTGTTTCTCCATCATCACTTATAACTCCAATTCTATCTCCTCCTCTTCCCCAATGTCTTTATTCTCCTCAAAATTTCCAATAGGCTTAATAAAATCCTCTCCATTTTCACTGTATTGAATGAAAATTTCAAGGGAAAAAAGTCCCCAAGTGCTTGGCTAGGGATTCATCTACTCCATTATAAATAGAGGAGAATGTGGAACCAAACATTTTATCAGTATTTCACTGGTTTGGTTGACCAAGTACACTTCTGCTCTATAATTACATGGAAGTTTTTTCTTACAAATAGAATTCTATTTTTAAAAGACCAATTGAAAGATTATAAAACTAGGAGGCAGCTAGGTGGCTCAGTGAATGGAGAATCAAGCCCAAAGATGGGAGGTTATGGGTTCAAATGTGGCCCCAGATATTTCCTAGCTGGCTGACCCTGGGTGACACTTAACCCCCATTGCCTAGCCCTTACTGCTTTTCTGCCTTGGAATCAATATACAATATTGACTCTAAGAAGGTATGTGAGGGTTTAATAAAAATATTATAAAACTGACCTATTCTCCAGGAACTAAAGCAAACTCCTCATTTCTACCTTCAGAATGGAATGATCATTTTTAGGAATTCTAGATTCTGACATGTGATCAAGAGCTGTGGTTAAGTATATGTAACTTCTATGTGCTCCTAGTCTAAGCTAACTATTCTACTTTTTGAGAACAGTCTGAGTCTGGGCACAATGCATTTTTCTACACAAAACAAAAACAAATAAACAAACAACCTAAAACATTGCTATTTACAAGTCTTTTTTTCTGTCAAAGAGAGTTAATTGCTCTCAAAGACAAGAGTCTATCCCTAATAAATCTCAACTAGCTAATAATTCCCTATATCCTACAATTAAGTAACTACTAGGCATACCTATACTCAGTGAAACATGCCCCTTTGAAAATCCTAACATGAGATCATCAGGTTCATTGGAGGACAAACATCAAATCTGATCAACTTCCTTTTTATTTTATCTAAGTATTCTCCTGATAGAATACCAACTCTTTTCTGTTAAGGATTACAGATTTAACAAAATACTACCCCTAGCTCAGTGCCTTGCACATATTATGTTGTTTGTAAATAATTGTTGAATTGAGTCAAGAAATATCTATATTAAAAGTTATTTAATTATGTTTCTTTATATTTTAGAGAGTATTGATTTGGTGGAAGTCTTATCTGCTTCCATATTCCAATTATATATGCATGATAATTCTTTATTTGGATACTTTGATCAACACAAACAATTTGTTTAGCATGTGTATGTCCTCTATTGATGGGGATGATGAGTTCATGACTTTCAGTCCTATGCGATTTTTGACAGTATCTTTTCATCCATGCTCATTGTGGATCTACCCAACACATTAACTGTCTCCTTCCTGATATTTTAGTTTATCATGGAAACCAATGGAGATTTTCTTCTCTTGATTTCTTATTCTGTATACATGCCTGGCTCATCTCCTTTTTCATTCATCTGTATCTTTCATGTTACATATCATGTCAAAGCCATTATTGGTAAATAACAGAATCTGAGAATGGCAGCAGTAGGGAAGCAGCTATGCAGAAAGGACAGCAGAGTTATATAGCTGCCTGCAGCGATTAATCTCATTACCCTTATTTAAGAAGTTTCAGTATATCCTCTTGTTGCTATGTTTGCAGACATAGAAATTAGCCCATGTGAGAATATTTTAAAAGGTCTTTATGAAGCAAAGTATTTTTTTTAAAAGAATTATTCAAGAGGAGTGAGCTGATGGGGACCCTGAAAGGGTCTACAGAGAGTGACAAAATCAAGACACAAATAACAAGTTTAGCATTTGTGAGAGCATATCTGGGGGTGGGCAGCCCTGGTTGGGAATAGGATAAGGCGTCTATTCATTTTCAGATATAGTCTGTGAATAAGAGGAGAAACTGAGTTCCAGGGGCTGGGCAGAGTGACATCACGGGAGCCTTAACATGAGCTTTATCCTGAGAGCCACTATTTGTAGGAGCCTAGGAGATAACTACAATCACACGCCACACACAACCTTTGGGTGCTAACAAGGAAGAGAGTGTTAAGAGACCAATAATATTTAAACTGCTACCAGATTTCTCAAATTTACTTTCCTTTTTTTTTTTTACAGGGGATGGTCTCCCTTTTAGGAAAATAAATCCTAGATTAAAGGAAGTTGGAAATTTTGAATTGGGAGAACAAGGAAGATTGTCATAATTACTTGGGGGGGATTGGTTCTTAAATGCATCTTACTGATCCCCACCATTCTTCTTTTATAGCCCTATTGATTACTTGCAATTTTGATTCTTATGAAGTTATAATACAATATGAAACTATAGTTATAGACCATCACTGTAATAATATCTCTATTTGAATGAGAAAATTCTTAGTAAAATCTCATATAATAGGAAGAACTGAATAATTTCTCAAATACAACCTAATTATCACTCTATACTTTTTGCAAATCTGGACCCAGCTTACTGCCCATCTCCTGTACTTCTCTGAGGATGATGCAGACACAGAGACTAAGATTGAGATAAAGACAGAAGAGGAGATAGATATAAAGAGATATGTATGGACTCACTTGATGGGCATTTCTTTCAGATTCCACAGTATGTATTTTTCATCCATTTTATTTTTTAAGTCATATTAAGTTATTAAGGATTTATTTTCTTTAACATTTTTTCATTGACAATTGTTTTTAACATTTACAAATATTTTGATTTTCAAAATCTCTACTTCTCTTCATCCTCCCCTACTTCATTGAGGAAACAAGTAATTTGATATGGATTATACATATGCAAAACATAATACTGTAATAGTCATGTTGTGGAGAGAGGAGGAGAAGGGGGGCAGAGAGAGAGAGGCAAGGGACAGAGAGAGACTGAGAATATGTATTCTCAATCTGCATTAAAACTTCATTGATACTTCCTCTGGAGATGGAGATCATTTTTTTTTTAATCAGGAGTCCTTTAGAATTTTCTAAGATCATTGTGTTGCTTAAAATAGCTTGTGAACAGAGAGTATGATTAGAAAAGACTCATGTACAAGTTTGGAATTCAATGAGTAACTTGTAGTATCCTAGAGCTTCAATAAATTTGGAAAATGTCTGAGTAATAGAATATTTGGAGAACTTTATCAAGAATAAGACATCTTCCTCTCTATGTATCTTTCATTCTATCTCTATGTCCCTTTTTCACTATCTCTCTTTTTGACAAGGTCTATTTCTCTCTATCTCTCTGTCTTTCTATCTCCTATCTCTGCATCTCTTCTCTTAGGTTTGCACCTTTTTCTTTGTTTTGTAGATCACTTTATGTCCACATCCATTGTATTGTTGACCAAAACTATATATTAATAAATGATTTGATTATTGTATAATTCACATATTAATACAGAGCATATCTGGTGTGAGGAAAGCCTTCAAGATTGCATTCATTGTACTAACTTAAATAGTTTTAAGAAAAAAATGAAAAATCATAAGTTTATGTTCTACACGCTTTGTGGCTGTGCCATAATAAAAATAGGGAATCCTGTATAACATATCATTCTCAGTTGAATTACTATCTGTCAAACTGTTGCCTATTTATCCAGTCCTATGTAGAGACAGGTAAATGCAAGGATTTTTAAACGGAAAAACATTTTTTCATTTTTAAGTACTTATGGATATAAAGAAAGAACTGAAAAATTATTTTCCTTCCTTTAATTACCCCCTTTTTATGTCCTTAAAAGTGAACTAGAACAAAGCAGTTCTGTTTTGCAACATATTTATTAATAGATTTTTAAAAGAAGTTATTCATAAAACTTTTTCTTTTCAATTTATTAAAACCCTATGATGACATTATTAAAAATAATTCCAGTATAGAAATTATAACATTAAAATAAAAGGTTTCCTACAACTCTTTATATTAAATGGCATCCTCTTTATAAGGCCTTGTCAAATTCACTATCCTTCTCTATTGTATGCTTTCTCTACCACCCTCGAACATTAGAATTTTATGGAAGGCAGGGGTAAAATGAAAGACACTAAGAGCTGTTTTTACATGGCTTATTTTAACTAGTTCATTTAGGTGGTTAAAAGAGCAGATGAAAATTAAAAAGGAAAAGAGAAAAGAAAGCCATGGTTCATAAAAATATGAATGACTTTATTTGAATTCAGTTAGCCATAAAATGTTTAAAACATGGAAGTTATGATAACCTGACAGATGGCCTACTGAAATTGAGTACATTTGTGGTGTTTAAAATCAGCCAGTCATGTTAAATAGAAAGAGTGGCAGTGCCACATGTGAGGAAAATGATAGGATCTTTTAGTGAAATGTTGTCGCTAGCTACATGACCACATGCTCTGGGTCAATGCTTTTAAACACATGGGATCATAGCTTTAGATATTTTATGGTTACAAAATATTCCACATCCATTATCTCGTTGGATTATTGCAATAACTTTATAAGATAGGTGTGTAAGTACTACCAACTTAATTTTATAAGGAAATTGGTATTCAGAGAAATTAAATGATTTCCCAAGATTATAGCATTACTAAGTGGCAGTAATAATTCAAATTCAGAGCATTGATTCAACTCTACCAACATTTATTAACAACTATTATGCATGCAACAGAGATTGTATGTTGTAGAGTACAGAGAGCTGGCCTCAAATTCAAGAACATATTGGTTTAAGTCCCTCCTCTGGTCCATAATCATGAAAAAGCCATATAACTTCTCTATGCAATAAGCTTCTTAATATGTTACGAAACAGTTCCTGATCTCTATTCTTAAATTAGTAGAGCTAATTTTTTTTTGTAAATGGAAGCTTTCTACTCCTATTAAAATTGTTTTATATAAATTAAGCAGAGAGAGATTCCATGTTTTATGAAATTTCTATTAAAATGGAAAAATCTCATTTAAAATACTGTTGACAAGATAAAACACGTAGGAATCTACTTCCTAAGACAAATTCAGGAATCATATGATCACAACTACAACACACTTTTCACACAAATAAACTAAAGTTGACACAATTGGACAAATATTACTTGCTCACGGCTGGCTGTCAATATAATAAAAAATACAATTTTTTTTCCTCAGTTAATTAACTTATTCAGTGCCATGACAATAAAATTACTCAAAAGTTATCTCAGAGGACTAGATTAATAATAATTTATATGGAAAAAAGACTGAGAATATCAAGAAAATTAGTGAAAAACATATGAAGGGAGGTGGCATCAGTGCACCAAATTTCAAAATATATTGTAAAGCAACAACCATCAAAGCAATCTAGTACTGGCTAAGAAACAGAATGGAGAATCAGTGGAATAGTCTTGACACATAACAGTAAATGACCATATATTTACCTAGTGTTTGACAAACCCAAAGATCCAGACTTCTGGAAAAAGAACTCAGCATTCGACAAAAACTCCTGAAAAAAAAAAAACAGGAAAACGGTATGGCAGAAATTAGGCATAAACAAATATTTCATGTCATATGCAAAGTAAAATCAAAATGCATATATGAGTTAAAAATAATTTTTGATACCATAAACAAATCATGGAAACAAAAAATAATCAGACCTATCAATAAGGGGAAAAATTTACATCAAAACAAGATATAGAGAAGATCATGATATGTAAAATATATAACTGATTACATTAAATTAAAGAATTTCTGCACAAACATAGGCAATGCAAACAAAAGGCAAAAAACAAACTCGGAAAAAATTGCAACAAGTCTCTCTGACAAAGGTTTCAGTTCTCAAATATATAGAGAACTGAATGAAATCAACAAGAATCCACAATATTTTTCAACAAACAAATCATTGAATGATATTCACATAATTTTCAGGTGAAGAAATTAAAACAATTTTTGGTCACATAAAAATGCTCCAAGTTACTATTGATTAAAGAAATGAAAATTGAAACAACTATGAATTAATACTCATACTAATTAGACTGGCTAACATGACAAAAAAAGGAATATGATAAATGCTAGAGGGTATAGGGGAAAATTGGGACATTAATATGTGTTGATAAAGCTGTGAACTCATACAACCATAGAGCCATCATGCTCAAAGAGTCACCAAATTGAGGATACCCTTTGACCCAGAAGTACCACTTGTAGGTCCATTTCTCAAAAAGATTAAAGATAGTAGAAAAGAACCTACCTTTTAAAACCGTATTTATAACAACTCATTTTGTGGTGACCATAATTTACATGACAGTAAATTGACTGTCTATCAATTGGAGAATGACTGAAAAAGTTTTGGTATATGCTTGCAATGAAGGACTATTGTTCAGTAAGAAATGATAAGATGATCACCAAAAACCAGGAAAGTCTTAATATAAAGTAATGTAAAGTGAAGGAATCAGAATCAGGAGAATATTGTACATGGTAACAACAATAATGTATGATGATCAAATGTGAAAGATTTAAGTATTATCATCAAGACAAGGATCCAGGACAACTCCAAGAGTTTCATGACTAGAAAGAAGGATATCCACAAACATAGAAGAAAAAATAAAGTCTAGAAGCAAATTAAAGCATACCATTCTTTACTTTATTTCCTCTATGAATTTTTCTCTAGTGTAAGCAATATATATCTTCTTTCATAACATGATGAACAAAAAAAATTATTGTATAGCAATATATGTAAAACCTATGTCATATACTTTGCCTTCTTCGTTAAAGAGGCAGGGAAGGAAGGGAAAGAGAGAACATGGACTGCAAAGTATGAGAAAACAAATATTAAGAAATTATATCAATATATAATATGAAAAAAACAAAACATATATACATAATGGTGAGGTACAAAAAATCTATAAATATAACAGTTGGAAAATATTTTTAAGAGGGATAAAACAGTTAAAATGGAAATTTATAGGGAATAGAAAAGATCTTGCATAGGATTTTTCACTTAGGTTTACCATAAACCACACCACATCAACACTCAAAGTGTTTTTTTAATGTTTCATTGTGACAGACATGGCACATGGCGGAGAGGTTACTGAACCTAGGGTCTGGAAGCCATTTCTTAGAATCCTGACTCAAGCATTTACTAGGTCTGTGACCCTGAATATTTCATTCAAAATATCTCAGGTTCAGTTTCTACATCTGTATCATAGAGAGCATAATAATCTATAATAATATTTTAGCATATGGTTTGAAAAAAATTCTTTAGTAATATTATTTCATTTGATCATCATACCAAATCTAGGAGGTAAATAATATTATTATACACAATTTAGAGATAACAAAATGAAGGCATACAGAAGCGAAGTGACTTGTTCAGGGTAACACAGCTAATAAATATCTCAGGTGGGATAATAAACTCATGTTTTTTGGACTTGAGTGGCAGCATATTAACCATTATACTCCCAGGATTCATCATTCTATGGAAGGAGTGATGGTCCAAATCAAGGCCATGAGACAGATAATGGACTTCCAATAACCAGGAATTATAGTTTATAAAATCATTGGTCTAGACCAGAAAGGAAAAAAAAATATCTCATCCATTTAAAACTGTTTTTTTTAGGAAAACTAAGCCTCAGGAAGTTTAAACAGAATTGCACAAAATCATACAAAAAATAAATCACAGAATCAGGGTTAAATCACATGTACCCTAACACCATATTGAGTATTTGGGAAATGTCAGATGGAATGGTGGTCAGAGAGTAGTACTCTTTGATGCTAATATTTTTTTATGCAAAAAGGAGGAGTAGAGATTCTTTGAGATGGAGTCAAGATGGAAGCTTATGAGCAGCAATAGTTCAGACCTCTGAAAACCCTTCCTTACCGATTACAAATTAAATGCTCCTAGGCGACTGAAAATAAAACCTAACAACAAGACAGAGCCATGGAACACTCCTGTTAGACTCAATCCAAAAGGTAAGCCCCCCCCCAAAAGAAAAGCCAGAATCCAATAACACTCTGGTTTAGGAGGAAGGCAGAAGGCCCAAGGATGCCTCCCCCTTAACTTGAGTGCTAAACCTCCAGCAGCAGCAGGAACCTCTCAGCAGGCAAAGGTGCTGGTGTACCTTGCAGGCGGGGCTGTGCCAGGCTCAGAGCATTGAACACAGGCAGCAGGGAAGCAGCTGGAGAGGGAGCGAAGAGCTGGCAGCCTGGTCAGAATGGCTGAGACCCTCCATATTGTTCCAGCCTTCCTAGAGGTTTTGGCTTCAAAGAACATCCAGCCCAACCCAGTTGAACTTAATCCCGACAAAAGTCTTCAGATCTCAGGGAATACAAAGGTCCAACACCCCTCCCTCACTGACTGCTGGACTTCAATCCAATCTAAAGCCTCCAGAGGACAGGGAAGCTCAAACTCCAACACTCCTCCCCCAGATACTGCACTGAAAGTTCTGACAAAGCCCTAAGAGGGGAGACTGACAGAAATCCCCCAAAACCAAAAAAATGAGAGGAGCAAGAGCACAGATAAATATGGGGAGCAAAGAAGGGGTAAATATCAGCAAACAACCTAAAAAGAAGAAAGAAATTACATTTGACAGCTTCTGCACAGGCAACAAACCAAGAACAAATGGAACACAGGAGGAAGCAAACAATAAAACAGAAATCCCAGCAATTGGACACAGGATTTGAAAGAACTCAAAATGCAATTCAAAACATAATTAAGAGAGGCTGAAGACAATTGGGAAAAGAATTTAAAAACTAAGATAAGTCATCTGGAAATAGAAAATAGTGACTTGAAAGCCAAAATTAACCAGCTTGAAAATGAGGCAAAGGAGATGAAAGATGAGACAAAGAAGATGAAAGATGATTCAAAGGAGATGAAAAATGAGGTAAAGAGAATGAAAGATGACCTCCAAAGAAAATCAGACCAGAAGAAAAAGGATGACCAAAAAGTCAGGGATGAAATCCAGTCTATCAGACCCAGAATACAACAACTATAATTACATGACCTCACAAGGCAGCAGGACACTATAAAACAAAACCAAAAGAATGAAAAAATTGAGAAAAATATGAAGCTTCTCATTCACAAAACAGAGGATTTAGAAAATCGAGGAGACACAATTTAAGAATCATGATCAGAAGACCATGACAAAAGAAAAATCCTGGACATAATACTACAGGAAATTATTTAGGAAAACTGCCCCAATATTCTAGAATAGGAGGGAAAACTGGAGATTGAAAGAATCCACAGATCACCTCCTGTACTTAATCCCCAACTGACAAAACCCAAGAATATTATAGCCAAATTCAAGAACTATCAGACCAAAAAAAAAAAAAAAAGATATTACAAGCTGCCAAGAAGAAGTCATTCATATACCACAGAACCACAGTGAGGGTAACAAAGGATCTGGCTGCATCCATGCTGAAGGACTGAAAGGCATGGAATATGACTTTCTGGAAAGCAAGGGAACTAGGTCTAAAACCAAGAATCAACTACCCAGCAAAACTGACTATATTCTTACAAGGGAAAGTATGGTCATTCAACAAAATAGAAGAATTTCAAGAATTTGCAAAGAGAAGACCAGACCTGCACAGAATATTCGATACCCAAGCAGAGAACTCAAGAGAATCATCAAAGGGTAATTAAAAAAGAGGGGATAAAAGAAAAACAAAACAAAATAAAACTTTTTTAAGAGACTCAATAAGTTAAAATGAAATATATCTCTATGACCAAAGAGGTCATTGGTAACTCTTAAAAATTGTTATTTTCAACTGGGCAGCTAGAAGAATTACACCTAGAGGAAACAGTGACAAACTATATAGGATGAAATGACAAGACATAAATATGTATATAGATATATGTATGCATAAAAGCATATACAAAAACACAAAAGGGGGTAAATTTATATGTCATAAAGAAGCTCATACTGGGAGGGGGGAGAACATCAATACACAGGAAGTGTAAAGAGGTTTGAGATAGGAAATACTCAACTCTTACGTGCATTGAAATTGACCCAAAGAGGGAAAAACAATCCAATTCATTGGGGCAGAGAATAGATTTGTGCCATATAGGGGAGTAGAAGGGTAACAAATGGACTGGTGGGGAGGGAAGCAGTACAAGGGAGAGAGAGGTGGGGGTAGTTTTAGAAAAATGCAAGGCAAATAAGGGGGGGTATAAGAAGGGAGCGGTAGAAAGGGAAGTAAAATATGGGTGGGAACTAGGGGGATTGACTAAAAACAAACAATGGTGTAGAAGGAAATAGTGAATGAAGAAAAGGCAGGACCACAAGTAGAAATCAAAATGCTGGGAAATACACAGCTAGTAATCATAACTCTTAATGTGAAAGGAATGGACTCACCCATAAAAAGTAAGAGAATAGCAAAGTGGATTAGAATCCAAAACCTTACCATATGCTGTCTACAAGAAACACACATGAGGAAGGTAGATATATATAGTGTGAAAGTAAGAGGATGGAGCCACATTTGGGCATCAATTGATAAAAAGAAGGCAGGAGTTGTAATCATGATATCTGACAAAGCCAAAGTAAAAACAAACCTATTTAAAAGAGATAGAGATGGTAATTACATCCTGATAAAAAGCAGTATAGACATTGAGGAAATATCAGTACTCAACACATATGCACCAAATGGCATAGCATCCAGATTTCTAAAGGAGAAACTAGAGGAGCACAAGGATGAAATAGATAGGAAAACTATACTAGTGGAAGAGCTGAACATTCCTCTATCAAAACTAGATAAATCAAAGCAAAAAATAAATAAGATAGAAGAAATAGAAGTGAATGAAATTTTAGAAAAAAATTAGAGTTAGTAGATATGTGGAGAAAAATAGTGACAAAAAGGAATATACCTTCTTTTCAGCAGCACATGGTACATTCACAAAAATTGACCATGTATTAGGGCATAAAAACATTGCAAATAAGTGCTAAAGAGAAGAAATAATAAATGCAACCTTCTTAGATCACAATGCAATGAAAATAATAATTAGTAAGGTTACATGGAGAGGTAATTCTAAAATTAATAGGAAATTAAACAATACATTTCTCCAAAAACCAGTTAGTTAAATTGAAAAATCATAAAAACAATTAATAATTTCATTGGAGAAAATGACAATGATGAGACATTCTTTCAAAGGCTATGGTATGCAGCCAAAGTAGTTCAGGGGGAAATTTTTATCCTTGAGTTCATATATTAACAAATTAGGGAGGGCAGAGGTAAATGAATTCAGCATGCATATTAAAAAAAACTAGAAAGTAAACAAATTAAAAATTCATAGATGAAGACTAAATTAGAGATACTAAAAATCAAAGGAGAAATTAATAAAATTGAAAGTCAAAGAACTATTGATTTAATAAATAAGACTAGAAGCTGGTACTTTGAAAAAAAAAACAAATAAAATAGACAATGTACTCATCAGTCTAATTAAAAAAAGGAAAGAAGAACCCAAATTTATAGCATCCAATATGAAAAGGAAGACTTCACCTCTAATGAAGAGGAAATTAGGACAATCATTAAAAACTATTATGCCCAATTATATGGCAACAAATATGGCAATCTAGGTGATATGAATGAAAATTTACAAAAATATAAATTGCCTAAACTAACAGAGGAAGAAATAGATTACATAAAAAACCCCATATCAGAAAAAGAAATTGATCAAGCAATCAAAGAACTCCCTAAGAAAAAATTCCCAGGTCCAGATGGATTCACAAATGAATTCTATCAGACATTCAAAGAGCAACTAATCCCAATATTATACAAACTATTTGACAGAATAAGCCAAGAAGGAGTAATACCAAATTCATTTTACGACACAAACATGATGCTGATCCCAAAGCCAGGCACATCAAAAACAGAGAAAGAAAACAATAGACCAATCTCCTTCATGAATATAGATGCAAAAATCTCAAATAGGATACTAGCAAAAAGAATCCAGGAAGTTATCACAAGGGTATTCACTATGACCAGGTAGAATTCAAACCAGGAATGCAAGATGGTTCAATATTAGGAAAACCATCCACATAATTAACCATATTAACAAGCAAACCAACAAAAATCACATGATTATCTTAATAGATGCAGAAAAAGCCTTTGATAAAATACATTACCCATTCTTATTGAAAACACTAAAAAGTATAGGAATAGAGGGTCCTTTCCTAAAAATAATAAATAGTGTATATCTAAAACCATGAGCAAATATTATCTGCAATGGGAATAAACTAGAAGCCTTCCCAATAAGATCAGGAGTGAAACAAGGATGCCCATTATCACCTCTATTACTTAACATTGTACTAGAAACACTGGCAGTAGAAATTAGAGAAGAAAAAGAAACTGAAAGTATTAAAATTGGCAATGATGAGACCAAGCTGTCACTCTCTGTGAATGATATAATGGTCTACTTAAAGAATCTTAGAGAATCATCCAAAAAGCTAGTCGAAAAAATCAACAACTTTAGCAAAGTCGCAGGATACAAAATAAACCCACATAAGCCAGCAGCATTTCTATATATCTCCAACCCATTTCAGTAGCAAGAGTTAGAAAGAGAAATTCCATTTAAAATCACCCTAGACAATATAAAATACTTAGGAATCCAACTGCAGAGACAAAGACAGGAATTATATGAACACAACTTCAAAACACTGTCAACACAATTAAAACTAGATCTAAATAATTGGGAAAAACATTGATTGCTTATGGGTGGGATGAGCTAATGTAATCAAAATGACAATCCTAACCAAATTAATTTACTTATTTATTGCCATACCTATTGAAGTACTAAAAAACTTTTTTACTGAAGTAGAAAAAACCATAACAAAGTTCATAGGGAAGAACAAAAAATCAAGGATATTCAGGGAAATAATGAAAAAAAAAAAGCACAATGGAAGGAGGACTTGCTGTCCTAGACCTCAAACTATACTATAAAGCAGTGGTCATCAAAACAATTTGGTACTGGCTAAGAGACAGAAAGGAGGACCAGTAGAATACACTTGGGGTGAATGACCTCAGCAGTTCAGTCTATAATAAGCCCAAAGATCCCAATTTGGGGGACCAAAACCCACTATTTGTAAAAAAAAAATTGCTGGGAAAATTAGAAAACAGTGTTGGAGAAATTAGGTTTGGATCAATATCTCACACCCTACACCAACATAAATTCAGAATCAGTGAATGATCTGAATATAAAGAAGGAAACTATAAGCAAATTAGGCAAACACAGAATAGTATACTTGTACGATCTTTGGGAAAGGAAAGACATTAAAACCAAGCAAGAGCTAGAAAAAAATCACAAAATGTAAAATCAGTAATTTTGATTACATCAAATTAAAAAGGTTTTGTACAAACAATCCTAATTCATCCAAAATTAGAAGGGAAGCAACAAATTGGAAAAAAAATCTTCATTACAAAAACCTCTGACAAAGGTCTAATTACTCAAATGTATATAGAGCTAAACCAGTTGTACAAAAAATCAAGTCATTCTCCAATGAAAAAATGGGCAAGGGACATGAATAGGCAATTTTCAGTTAAAGAAATCAAAACTATTAATAAGCACATGAAAAAGTGCTCTAAATCTCTTATAATCAGAGAAATGCAAATCAAAATAACTCTGAGGTATCACCTCACACCTAGCAGATTGGCTAACATGACAGCAAAGGAAAGTAATGAATGCTGGAGGGGATGCAGCAAAGTAGGGACATTAATTCATTGCTGGTGGAGTTGTGAATTGATCCAATCATTCTGGAGGGCAATTTGGAACTATGCCCAAAGGGTGATAAAATACTGTCTGCCCTTTGATCCAGCCATAGCATTGCTTGGTTTATATTCCAAAGAGATAATAAGGAAAAAGAATTGTATAAGAATATTCATAGCTATGCTCTTTGTGGTGGCAAAAATTTGGAAAATGAGGGGATGCCCTTCTGAACAAATTGTGGTATCTGTTTGTGATAGAATATTATTTTGCTCAAAGGAATAATAAAGTGGAGGAATTCCATGGAGACTGCAACAACCTCCAGGAAATGATGCAGAGTGAGAGTAGCAGAACAAGGAAAACATTATACCCAGAGATTCATACACTGTGGTGTAATCGAATGTAATGGACTTCTCCATTAGTGGCAATGCAGTGGTCCTGGAAAACTAGGAGGAATCTAAGAGAAAAACCACTCTCCACATTCAGAGGAAACACTGTGGGTGTAAAAACACGGAATGAAAAAAACTGCTTGAATACATTGCTCGAAGGGATATGGTTGGGGATGTAGCCTAAATGAACATCCTAGTGTAAACAACAACATTTAAATAGGTTCTGATCAAGGACATAAGTAATACCCAATGAAATTGCGCTTGGCCTGTGGGAAGGGTGTTTGGAGGGGTAGGAGGGAAATGATATGATTATTGTAACCAAGGCATAATGTTCTAAATTGACTAAAATAAACTAATTTAAATGGAAAAAAGGAGGAGGAGCTACATGGAACAGTAGATGGAGAGCTGGTTCTGGAATCTGGAATAATTGAGTTCAAATCTGGCCCCTAATATTTACTAGTTGTGTAAGCTAGGGAAAGACACTCAATCTTGTTTGTCTCAGTTTCCTCAAATTTAAAATGAGCTGGAACAAGAAATGGAAAGCTACTCCATTATCTTTGCAAAGAAAACCAGTAATAGAGTAATGGACTACATCATTGTATGCCGGTGAGACATCCAGGTTGTACAGATCACCAGAGCCATGAGAGGAGCTGAATGCTGGACTGACCACAGATTGGTTAGAGCGACTCTTCAAATGTGCATTGAGCCTCACCATCCAAAAAGCGCCCAGACAGTTCGTGTATTTTACAACGTGAGTCGTCTTAGAGATCCATCTTATTTGCAAACATTTCAGTCCTGCCTGGACAACAAACTGTCTGTCAAGGGACCACCCACTGGAAGCTCAACCGAGAAATGGAACCAGTTCAGAGACGCAGTGAAGGAAACATCAAAGGCAGTCCTAGGCCCCAAACAACGCAACCACCAGGACTGTTTAAAGGAGAACAACACTGCTATTGAAGACCTATTGAGCAAAAAGAAGAAAAGCCTTTATGGAGTGGCAAAATAACCCAAACTCTGCTCCTAAAAAGAACAGATTCAAGTCTCTCCAAGCCACGGCGCAAAGTGAAATCAGGAAATTGCAAGACCGATGGTAGGAAAAAAAGGCAGAAGAAATCCAGCTCTTTGCTGATACGAAAAACTACAAACAATTTTTTAGTGCCCTCAAGACTGTCTATGGGCCATTAAAACTCACCACCACTCCCTTGCCATCCTCTGATGGTGACACTCTCATAAGAGATAAAAAAGGTATTAGCAACAGGTGGAAAGAACACTTCAGTCAGCTTCTCAAACAACCTTCTTCAGTCGACCAAAGCGCCCTTGACCAGATCCCCCAAAACCGCACCATTGAACAACCTGATGTCCCTCCTTCAATAGAGGAAGTCCAAAAAGCCATTAAACAAATGAGTGCAGGCAAGGCACCCAGTAAAGAAGGGATCCCAAACGAGGTGTACAAGGCCTTAAATGGAAAGACACTTCAGGCATTCCACATAGTGCTGAACAGCATATGGGAATAGCAAGACATGCCCCCAGAACTCAGAGATGCCTCCATCATAGCCCTATAGAAAAACAAAGGCACACGAGCAGCCTGTGACAACTACAGAGGCATCTCACTACTCTCCACTGCTGGAAAGATCCTTGCTCGTGTTATACTCAACAGACTCCTGTCATCTGTTTCAGAGCAGAACCTGCCTGAATCACAATGTGGCCTCTGACCAGATGTTAGCACCATCAGCATGGTCTTCACGGTGAGGCAAATGCAGGAAAAATGCCTTGAGCAGAACCTGAGTCTCTACATTGTCTTCATAGACCTGACAAAGGCTTTCGACACAGTGAACAGGGAAGCATTGTGGGTGATCCTCAGCAAGCTTGGTTGCCCAGCAAAATTCATCAAACTGATCCAGCTCTTTCATGTTGACATGACAGGGGAAGTCTTATCTGGTGGAAAGACTTCCGACCACTTCAACATCTCCAATGGCATGAAACAAGGCTGTATCCTCACTCCGGTGCTATTCAACCTATACTTCACCCAAATATTATGACATGCTGTGATGGATCTAGACCTGGGCATCTACATCAAATACCGACTGGGTGGCTCACTATTCGACCTTCTCCTCCTGACTGCAAAAACAAAGACAACAGAGAGACTCATCCTGGAAGCTCTCTTCGTAGTTGACTCTGCTCTCATGGCCCACCAAGAAAATCATCTCCAAACCATTGTGGACAGGTTCTCTACTGCAACAAAACTGTTTGGCCTGCCTATCAGCCTCAGCAAAACAGAGGTGCTGTTCCAAACTAACCAACTGTGCATTACAATCAAAGGCATGCAGCTTTCTAACGTCAACAGTTTCAAGTACCTGGGCAGCACCATTGCCAACGACGGGTCCCTAGACCACGAGATTAATGCCAGGATCCAAAAGGCCATCCAGGCACTTGGGCGGCTGCACTCCAAAGTCCTCCAACACGGAAGTGTAAGCTCAAAGTGTATAACGCAGTGGTCCTTAGTTCGCTCCTGTACGGTTGTGAGACATGGACACTGTACTGGAAGCACATGAAACAGCTGGAGCAATTCCACCATTGCTCCCTCTGGTCAATCATGAGAATCCAATGGCAGGACCGAACCACCAATCAGGAAGTCCTCGACAGAGCCAACTCCACCAGTATCGAAGTCCTGGTCCTCAGAACCCAGCTACGATGGTCTGGACACGTCATCCGCATGGACCCACAGCCAATACCAAGACAGGTATTCTACGGTGAACTGTCAGCTGGACTCAGGAAACAAGGCCGGCCGAAGAAAATATTCAAGGATCATCTAAAGTCCAACTTGAAGTGGGCTGGCATTACACCAAAGCAACTAGAACTCGCTGCCTCTGACAGAAGCAGCTGGTGAATCCACATTAACCATGCTGCCACCACCTTTGAAGATGAGCGACGTCGACGTCTTGCCACTGCGCGTGAAAGCCGACACCAGGCCACAACCGCACCTCCCGTAACAATTGGAATCCCATGCCCCATGTGCCACAAACTGTGGGCCTCAGCCTTTGGACTCCAAAGCCACATGAGGGTACATCAATAGATGATAATGCACAAAGACAATAGTCATTCTTGGTCACCGAGAGACTACTACTATATGTATACAAAGCATACACTCCCCTCTAGGAGAATGCATGCTTCTCTAGAGAAAACACTTTCATGGTTTTTTTCATTTTAATTCTTGTCTAGGTGTGTTCCTTATGCATAATGTTTATTTGAAGTTTCATGAAGAGAATTTGACTTGTTTTGGCATATATGATTTTGCAATGATCAGCATAGATTTTGAAGCTAGGAAGAGAAAGTTGTTCAACACTAAAATCATTCATAATATTGTATTAAAACATTATGAAGTAAAATGAGATTAGGTTAATAGGGTCCTTCAATTACTCAACTGAGGGCCAATTAATTTTTGAATAATATTGTGACTTCTTCACTGAGGCAAAAGTTAATGGCATCTGATTGAATAACATATCTTTAATACTACAAGTATGGAATCAAGGGGACTTGAGGTTGCATGCATCCAATTCAGTCTCCTTATTTTATATATGGGGAAACAAGTCTAGGAAAACTAAGTGATTTACCCAAAGTGGCACAGACAAAAAATAATAGGAATGAAATTTGAACCTTTGATTCATTCTAGTGCCATTGTTTACACACCCTCAGGAAATGAAAAAAAAAGTAAAAGTCACTTTGACAAGTCTTAAATGGTAGAAATATAAAAAAAACCCAATAAGGCATCTCAAAAACAATGGGACATTTGTAAGCTTGAAAGTAGTCTGCAAAGACTACCATTATAATTGCTAATTCAATGAACCTTGATATTCTGTGGAGTTTTGCAGCAATTGTTATTCACAAAATCATGTGTTGACTCCTATAATGGTCCAATATGTTTTCTATTTATTCTACTTAGTAAAAATTCATATTTCTTAATTCTTTGATAAGGTAAAAAGAAATCTAAACTTCACACTTGAGGGTTGTTGTAAAAATGAAATGAGGTCATTCATGTAAAGTGCTTTGTAAATAGTCCCATAGTATTTACATGTAATCTATAATGATTAATAATAATACAGTGCTGCTGATTATAAATAATATAATTATCACTATAAGTATTACTCTTATTAAAAATTAGCTAAAGTTCCTTGTATAAACACTGCCATATAACAATTTGTGTAAAAATTACATGATGCTATATATTTATTAGAAGGATAAACTTGGGTAATGCCAGGTTTGAACTATATCTCTAATTTAAACATTGATTAAAAAAAAAACCTATTTATCAATATGGGTAGAATGTATTCAAAAAGCATCTGGGACATTATGCAAAATTACTAGTTAATAGCAATTAATTTAGCAGCTAATTTGTATCTTCATTCAATATTGGGAAATTATTTCATTTCCCGTGATTTCTTTATTTCCAAAGAAACTTTCACTCAAAGGATTTGTGATTGTTAAAAAGAAGTACAAATTATAAAGTAAGACATATGTTTAAATGACTCATGGAGCTTTTATTATGGCTACTGATGTTTCTCACTGTAATCATATAAAGAAAACTGCTTTCTTTTTAAGTAAATAATGTTCATTACTTTTAAAATCTTTTGTCACTTGAAAACATTAATGTAGAGGAACTTCTACCTTTCTGATTAGCTCTTAGAAGACATCTAGGAACTTTAAATTAAAGCTAATGATAGGGAAACCAAGTATATGAAAAAAAATTTGAATTTCAATGTGTTTAAAAAATTAAAATACTTTAGTAAATTCTATAAGGACATTTACATGTTTTCACCATGTATTTTATATTGTGATGTTATTTTTAAGAATCAAAAACACTTTCATTTTAGAAAATTGATAATATACAACTATTATTAATTTAGAGTATTGACATAAATTGGCCATTTAAAAAATCTAGTGCTTATAGAGAATTTCTGCAAGATTCAATGAGTAAATTATTTGCTCATGGCTCCATTATTAGCAAGTGTCTGAATTGAAATTTGAACTCTGTACTTCCTCATTCCAAATTCATCTACCTTCAGTCCTTTATGTTGTTTCTCCACCTCACACTAATTTTATTCTCTTACATTTCCCCAAACCAATCGGCCTTATCCAAAAGTTAAATTGATTAATTTTGTGGTGGTGAATTCCCCCTTTCTGAAGAAATTTATGTAAAATCATTCAGTGGGAATACTTTTTATAGTTAGGATTCATAATTTGGGTAGGGTTTGCATTTGATGACTACTGAGAAACATTCCAAACTTAAGACCTAGAAATCATTAGAAAATTATAAAACACTTAATAGCTTGTTCTCAAGTTCAAAGAAATCAATACTACATAATATTATTATTTTCTTGCACTTAACATTTCTGGGATGCATTTTTTTCATTTCTCTAATGAAAAAAATTAGTTGATTTTTAATGCTATTCCTAATTGTAATGTCTATTTAGGTCTCGGCATCAAAGTACTTTCTATGAACTAATTCCTGAGGACATCAGAGATAACCACCCACATCTGAGGCAAAATTAAGTAACAAAACTTCAATGTGAATATTTAAATGCATATACTCTATAGAAAGACACAGAAAATGAAATGTCAATTTAAAAGACAATTTTTGAAAACTTTAAAGTACATATGAGCTCTTTTCTGTTCTTATTAAAACTATCTTCATTTGACTACCTCCCTGAACATAAATTGACCCTATTGGAATACATCTTTTCCTGATGATTCTATTACATAACACAACTGTGATAGTGATATATGTGTGGTCCTCTATGAACAATCAGGACCACAGGAAGTATTTCTAGTAAATAAATTAAGTAACTCTACCAAAATTGCTTCTCTCAGTGTTGTCATTAAAATTATCTCCAGAGACTTTTTTTGGGGGGGTCAGAATATGTTTATTTTTTTTCATCAGGCTTATTGTTTAGGTCATCATCATAAACAATAAAGTGATAGAAACTTCTATGGCTCTCTTGCAAACCAAGGACAACAAGAGCTACTTCAGTTTAAGTATAATAAGTAGATTTTAAGACCTCATTCAGCTTTTCCCTTAACCATGCAAATTGGATTTTAATTTAATTTTTTTATTTTAATTGGAGATTTTTATTGGAGATATTTTTGGAGACTTTAGAAACTTTAATTGGAGATAACTACTTAAGAGGTCATCAATCAATCTATCCATACCACCCCATAGGTAAGCAAGACACATCTCCTTCATTTATTAACCAAATTCTT
This sequence comes from Monodelphis domestica, assembly GCF_027887165.1. NCBI lineage: Eukaryota > Metazoa > Chordata > Mammalia > Didelphimorphia > Didelphidae > Monodelphis > Monodelphis domestica. Next base: position 165,495,452 of record NC_077232.1, read on the forward strand.
TTAAAAAGGAAGACATTCTTTGGGATTCCCAAAGAGAAGGAAAAGTAAAAAGTAGCAGACTACACGGTATCTTTGACTCAGATACCAAACCAAGTAATACACAGTAATTCTCCCGAATATATACAAATTAATACAATATATGAAAAATAAGCTCATAAACTCTCTACCTATCTCTCGCTGGCTCTGGCTCTCTCTCACACATAGCATTTTTATACAGCAATATGACTCTTTTGCTTTCTGTGGTCGGATCCCCCACCTTCTTTAATACTTCCTTTCCCTTCTTTTGTATTGCTTCATTTATCACTTTCTCTGAACTACATGCTTTAAATACATAATTAGTTTAATAAATGTATAGTAAAAGTAAAAACATTAATCACTCCTTACATATACTATTCATTCCTTTTGACCTCTAGACCTTACCCCTATTGAAGGTAAAAATCCTCTTTTGGCTTTTTTTGTTTTTTGTTTTGTTTTTGGTTGTTTTTTTTTTTTGGCTCTGTCATACGTTAGCCATAGGACCAAACTATAATACTTTATATTTTCCTCATTAAATTTAATTTTATGAAATGTTAGCCCAATTATCTAGCCTATTGAGATCTTTTTGGATCCTGATCCAAATATTAGAATATTTGTATAGAAGGTAGGATATTATCTGTCTTTCCAACCTATGTATCATCTGGGAAATAGAGGAACAAACCACCCATGTCTGTGAGGCACTGCTAAAAATGCTGACAGCACTAGGTGAAGTATGGAATACTGGGAAACTCAACTGGAGACTGCCTGAAAAATTAATGCTGAATCATTAGAAAGTATTCTTAGCCTTAACATTCAACCACTTCCAGATGCATCTAAATATAATATTGAATTATCTGCAATCTTTTCTATAAGAATGGCATACTATTATTTATCACAACATTGCTAAAGTCCAGGTAATAATCTAGACTTCTACTAATTTAGTAATTCTGTCAAGGTGATATGTAGAATTATTTTCCTATGGCTTTGATGAATTCAGTCTGGCTCTTTATAATGTACCAAATAGTTAAATAAGTAATAGGAATTACCAGGATCTACTTAAAACAGGTAAATTTTATTAAGAAAAGGGGTTGCTTCAGAGATAAAACATTAATTCCTCACTCTTGCTTTTAAAATTCTTCACTACCACCTCCAATCCACCTTCCTAGACTGAATAATGTAAAAATTAAAGGCAAACTGTAAAACTAATAGGCAATGGATTGATTATGAGTTATAAACTTCTTTAGATACTCTGCTTGCTGTGCTTACAAAATATCTTCAGTTTATATCAGTGAAGTGAAGCTCCTAAGTGAACTTCTCTTCAGGGCCAGTCACAAGGACATTAAAGGAACTCTTGTTATGAAAAAATAAAATATTTATTGAAAATATAAGGATAAAAAAGAATTTCTAACTCTAAGGGATTCTAATTCCACCCAAATAAAATTCCCTGGTTCCACAAGGAACCACTTCTCCAGTATCCCCAGGCTACACTGATCCTTCCTGATCTGACTAACCCAAAATTTTTCCTATTCTATAATAAACTAACACTATTATGCTCATAATTATTTACTTCATCTCCAACTTATAAAAATAACAAAGGCTAGCTGACTTAGCCTTAGCAAGAACCAAGTTAGGACTCTGAATTTTAACAGAATCATAGTCCAAACCAAATAACTGGTCTTTTTTGGTCTTGACAGAGATAAACAATCTATGAAGACAGTAATAGATAGTCACTAATAATTCCCAAGTTGGAAAAAAGAAAACACTTAGCTCTCTCAGATCTTGCCCTCCTTTCCTTCTTCCTCAGATAGTGAGAGAGAGAGAGAAAGAAGATGTTACCTGCTCCCCGAACTCCAAGAACACAACTGACAACTCCCTCAGATCAGTAACTACACACAGAGATAGTAACTGTCACAGAAAAACCATTAAACTATAAACATTTGAAATTGACAGTCTGGAGGGCTTTCCAAGTAAGCATGGTGGCAGTCTAGACACAGGACACTTCCTCTCCCCAGCACCCAACAAAATACACTACCTCAAAATAACATAAAAACCATATTCAAAAGAACAGAGGGACTCCACAGTAGGGAGCAGCATTGGAGGTACATGGAGTTTGAGCATTTCCACACTATAAGTGGGAGAAAAAGGTCCCACCCAAACATGAGATGATCTGCCCTCCCCTAGCCCACCTACGGAGACAGAGTCAGAGACAGCTCTGGAAGAATTTAAATTGGAGCTTATCCAAAAGATGGAAGCCTTCTGGCAAGAAAAATAGGAAATAATTCAAAGATAAAATAACAGTCTGAGGGACAAGAACTCCCAATTGGAGAAACACCTAGAAGCTACAAAAAAGCAGAGTAGACCAAACTGAAAAGGAAAACCAGTCTTTAAAGACCAGAATTAGGCAACTGGAAGACAATGATCTTGAAAAACAGCAAGAATTAATAAAGCAAAGTCAAAAGATTGACAAATTAGAAGAAAATATAAAATATTTCATGGACAAGGTGACAGATCAGGAAAAATGAGGAAGGAGAGACAATTTGAGAATCATTACTCTACCTGAAAAACCAGAAATAAACTGAAATCTTGACATCATGCTACAAGAAATCATCCAAGAAAACTGCCCTGATTTTCTTGAAGAAGTGGGCAAAATAGACATTGAAAGATTTCATAGAACACCCTCTACAATAATTCCTCAAAAGACAACTCCCAGGAATTTATTTCCAAATTCCAAAGCTTTCAAGCTAAGGAGAAAATTCTACAAGAAGCCAAAAATAGACAAATCAGATACCGCAGAGCACCAATCGGGATTCCACAAGACCTTGCAGCTTCCACACTAAAGAACAGCAAGGCCTGGAACACAATATTCAGAAAAACAAGAGAACTGGGTCTTCAACCAAGAATCACATATCCATCAAAACTGACTATATACTTCCAGAGGAAACTATAGTCATTCAACTAAATAGAAGATTTCCAAGTATTTGTAAAGAAAGGACCAGAACTCAGTGGAAAGTTTGAAATTCAAACACAAAGAGCAAGAGATACATGAAAAGGTAAATATGAAAGAAATGGGAAAATAGTAAAATGTTTTATTTTTTTTCAAACTTTTTTCTATAAGGGCTACAATTAGATCAAATTTATTAATATATGGGGAAAATGTTATTTGTAACTCTCAAAAATTATGTTTATTATTATAGTAATTAGAAAAATCACTCATAGGGAAAGATTGGGGCTTTAAGGTTTTAAGATGTTATGCAAAAAAAAGGGTGGGGGGAATAGATGATGTTATCAAGAGATACTTGAAGAAATAGAAAGAAATAAATAGAATAATCTTTTTCACACAAAGATACACATGTGAAGAGGAGGGTAAGAATATTCTTATGAGAAGAAGAGGAAGAGAGTGCTAATAGGTAATGCTTAAAACTTACTCTTAGTGAAATAAACTCTGAAAGGGAAAAGCATCTAGATCCATTGGGATCCTGAATTCTATCTTATCCTACATGGTAAGGGAGAAAGGGAAACTAAGGAGGGGAGGTGGAGGAAGTACAAAAATGAAGGGAAAGAGAAGAGGGAGGGAACTTAAGAGACCCTAAAAGAAAAGAAGGGAACAAAGAGGGAGGGACCAGAAAGGGAAGCATATCAAGGGAGGGGATTAGGGGGACTGGTTAAAAGTAAACCACTGGTTTAAAAGGAGATAGCAAAAGAAGGAAGGAAAGAACTAGGAGAGGATATCAAAATGCTAGGAAATTCACAAGTGACAATCATAACTTTGAATGTAAATGTGATGAACTCACCCATAAAACGTAGACAAATAGGAGAGTGGATTAGAATCCCAAATCCTACCATATGTTGTATCCAAGAAGCACACCTGAGGCAGGTAGATATTCACAAGGTCAAAATTAAAGGTTGGAGCAAGACATATTGGGCCTCAACTGATAGAAAGAAGGAAGGAGTTGCAATAATGATATATGACAAAGCCAAAGGAAAAATAGTCCTGAATAAAAGGGATAGGGAAGGTAAACACATACTGATAAAAGGGAGTATAGAGAATGAGGAAATATCACTAATCAACAAGTATGTACCAAATGGTATAGCACCCAGATTTCTAATAGATAAACTAGGAGAATTGAAGGAGGAAATGGATAGTAAAACTATACCAGTGGGACACCTGAACCTACCACTATCAAATTTAGATAAGTAAAATCAAAAATTAAATAAATAAAGGTAAAAGAGTTGAATGAAATCTTAGAAAAATTAGAGTTAATAGATATATGAAGAAAAATAAATAGGGACAAAAAGGAATACACCTTCTTTTCAGCAGCACATAGTACATTCACTAAGATTGACCATATACTATGTATAAAAACATGGCATACAAATGCAGAAAAACAGAAATAATAAATGCAACCTTTTCAGATCATAAGGCAATAAAAATAATGATCAGTGAGGGTGCATGGAGAGCCAAATCAAAAATTAATTGGAAATTAAATAATATGATTCTCCAAAACTGGTTAGAGAATAAATCATAGAAACAATTAATAATTTTATTGAAGAAAATGACAATAATGAGACATCCTTTCTAACATTATGGGATGCAGCCAAAGCAGTACTCAGGGGAAAATTTTTATCCTTGAGTTTATATATTAACAAATTAGGGAGGGCAGGGATCAATGAATTGGACATGCTAATCAAAAACCTTGAAAACAAACAAATTAAAAACCCCAGAAGAAAACCAAATTAGAGATCCTAAAAACTAAGGGAGAAATTAATAAAATCAAAAGTGATAGAACTATTGGACTAATAAATAAGACTAGATGATGGTATTTTGAAAAAAACAAACAAAGTAGACAAAGTACTGGTCAATCTAATTAAAAAACAAAAGAAGAAAAAATAAATTAACAGCATCATAGATGAAAAGGTGGGTCTCACCTCCAATGAAAAGGAAATTAAGGCAATCATTAAAAAGTATTTTGCTCAATTATATGGCAATAAATATGCCAATCTAGGTGATATGGATGAATATTTATGAAAATATGAATTACCTAGATTAAGAGAAGAAAAAGAATTCTTAAATAATCCCATATCAGAACAAGAAATCCAACAGGCCATAAAAGAACTCCCTAAGAAAAAATCCCCAGGACCTGATGGATTCACAAGCAAATTCTATCAAACATTCAAAGAACAGCTAATCCAAATACAATACAAACTATTTGACATAATAAGCAAAGAGAGAATTCTATCAAATTCCTTTTATGACACAAATATGGTACTGATTCCTAAGCCAGGTAGTTCAAAAATGGAGAAAGAAAACTACAGTCCAATCTACTTAATGAACAAAGATGCAAAAAAACTTACAAAGGATACTAACAAAAAGACTCCAACAAGTCATCACAAGGGTTATTCACTATGATCAGGTAGGATTTATACCAGGAATGCAAGGATGGTTCAATACTAGAAAACCATTCACATAATTGACCATATCATCAAACAAACCAACAAAAATCACATTATTATCTCAATAGACACAGAAAAAGCTTTTGACAATATACAACACCCATTCCTACTGAAAACACTAGAAAGTATAGGAATAGAAAGGTCTTTCCTAAAAATAATAAACAGTATCTATCTAAAACCATCAGACAACATCATCTGCAATGTGAATAACTACATGCATTCCCAATAAGATCAGGATTGAAACAAGGATGCCCATTATCACCTTTATTATTGCAGTAGCAATTAAAGAAGAAAAAGAAACTGAACATATTAAAATTGTCAATGAGGAGACCAAGCTATCACTCTTTGCGAATGATATGATGGTCTTCTTTAAAGAATCCTAGAGAATTAACCAAAAAGCTAGTGTAAATAAACAACTTTAGAAAAGTTGCAGGTTACAAAATGAACCCACATAAGTCATCAGCATTTCTATTTATCTCCAACACATCACAGCAGCAGGAATTAGAAAGTGAAATTCCATTCAAAATCAACTTAGACAATATAAAATAGTTAGGGATCTATCTGCTGAGACCAACACAGGATCTATATGAACACAAGTACAAAACACTCTCCACACAACTAAAACTAGATCTGAGCAATTGGAAAAACATTAACTGCTCATGGGTAGGATGAGCTAACATAATAAAAATGACAATCCTACCAAAAATTTTCTATTTATTTAGTGCCATACCCATTGAACTACCAAAAAACTTTTTTACTGAATTAGAAAAAAAACAAACAGCGTTCATTTGGAAGAAGAAAAGATCAAGGATATCCAGGGAAATCATGAAAAAAAAATGCAGAGGAAGGTGGCCTTGCAGTCCCAGATCTCAAACTGTCCTATCATGCAGTGGTCATCAAAACAATTTGCTACTGGCTAAGAGACAGAAAGGAGGATCAGTGGAATAGGCTTGGGGTAATGGATCTCAGCAAAACAGTCTATGACAAACCCAAAGATCCCAGCTTTTGGGACAAAAATCCAGTATTAGACAAACTTGCTGGGAAAACTGGAAGACAGCGTGGGGAGATAATCGGCTTGAATCAACAACTTATACCCTACTCCAAGATAAACTCAGAATGGGTGAATGACTTGAACACAGAGAAGGAAACTATAAGTAAATTAGGTGAACATAGAATGGTATAAACGTCAGATCTTTGGGAAGGGAAAGATTTTAAAACCAAGTAAGACTTAGAAAGAGTCACGAAATGTAATATAAATAATTTTGACTACATCAAATAACAAACTGAGAAACAATCTTCATAACAAAAACATTTGACAAAGGTCTAATTACTCAAATTTACAAAGAGCTAAATCAATTGTACAAAAAATCAAGCCATTCTCCAATTGATAAATGGGCAAGGGACATGAATAGGCAATTCTCAGTTAAAGAAATCAAAACCATTAATAAGCACATGAAAAAGTGTTCTAAATCTGTTATAATCAGAGAGTTGCAAATCAAAATAACTCTGAGGTATCACCTCACACCTAGCAGATTGTTCAACATGACAAAGCAAAGGAAAGTAATGAATGCTGGAGGGGATGTGGCAAAGTAGGGACATTAATGCATTGCTGGTAGAGTTATGAATTGATCCAACCATTCTGGAGGGCAATTTGGAACTATGCCCAAAGGGCAATAGAAGACTGTCTGCCCTTTGATCCAGCCATAGCATTGCTGGGTTTGTACCCCAAAGAGATAATAAGGAAAATGACCTGTACAAGAATATTCATAGCTACGCTCTTTGTGGTAGCAAAAAACTGGAAAATGAGGGGATGTCCTTCAATTGAGGAATGGCTGAACAAATTATGGTATATGTTGGTGTTGGAATACTATTGTGCTCAAAGGAATAATAAAGTGGAGGAATTCCATGGAGACTGGAACAACCTCAAGGAAGTGATAAAGAGTGAATGGAGCAGAACCAGGAGAACATTGTACACAGAGACTGACACTGTGATACAACCGAATGTAATGGACTTCTCCATTAGTGGCAATGCAGTGATCCTGAACAACCCATAGGGTTATTGGAGAAAAAACACTATCCACATTCAGAGGAAAAACTGTGGGAGTAAAAACACCAAAGAAAAATAACTGCTTAATGACATGGGTCGAAGGGGATATGACTGTGGATATAAACTCTAAATGACCATCCTAGTGCAAATAGCAACAACATGGAAATGGCTTCTGAACAAGGACACATGTAATATGCAGTGGAAGTGCGGGTCGGGTATGGAAGGGGGAGAGGAGGGAGGAATAGAAAATGATTTTTGTAACCAAGGAATAATGTTTGAAATTGACCAAATTAAAAAAAAAAAAGGAAATTGACACTCTGTCTCAGATCTGTTTTCAAACTCCATTTCTTTTTCAAACCCTCTTCTCTACTTCTTATCATTAAACTAATATAACAAGAGCCAATTTCAAATATTATCTTTATAATAATCATTACTCCATGAAAATTCCTATTTATTTTATTCCTAGAAAACCACACCCCACATTCTAATTCTATAAAATTCTTTCAATTACACCCATAATAATCTCAACAACCTCTTCTACTTCAGTTTCCTACAAAAAATAACTCAGACTCCTCCTCTGTCAATTGAGGAAAATCAATTTGATAGGTAAAATTCTAGACTCATATAAAGATGAAGAGTAGAGAAGTATGAACTTATCTAAGAGTACCATTTACTCAGGGAGGGCACGTATTTAGGGTTCATACCTACATCTTCAATTCTCTGCTCTGTATTTCTCTCTCCTTAGTAAAGGTAATTTAGAAAATACCCTCACTTTACTGTCTTATACATAAGCATCAGGCTTCCACTGGTATCATACTGGTTCTTTATCTCAAATGATATTTAAAGATGAGCCTTAAGAGAATGTGGTTCTTTGAATAAAGCATGAGTACCCCTCCCTTTGTGCAGCCCTCTGAGGTCATGTATGATGGTTATGAACTCAGACTGTCACCACTGGCATCTATACTCTTCCTTTCCTTAACTATCTTTAAATGTTTTCTTCATATGGACTCCTTTGCTCAACAACCTCCTAATTGATCTTTCCTTATCTCCCTTTCCCTTCACTCCAATCATTTGTGATCTTACCATTCCTCCCTCAAATTACATTATATTTAAACTATAATACTTTGTAAATATATGAGAACAGATATTGTACTCTTGAAACTTCTCCTATGAACCACACTGTTTGGAAAAAACTTTTTTTAAGATGTAAAAAAAAATTTAAATTAAGTAACAACTTCATCAACGATGAAATGTCCACACACTACTCAAATTATATACTTATAAGACAATTGCATGCAGACTACTTTTTCTCTTGTTAAAGAAAAGTAATTTAACTTGAAGATGTTGTATATATTTTTTTTAATTTGGGGAAATTATGGAAACTTTGTGACCTTTACTCAATTCCAAGTTTAGTGGTTCTAATAATAATTTATACATTTTAATTCAGGAAGGTGGTGGTGGTGGTAGATAACATGGACTTCCTAGGAATTCATATAATCAGGCATGTACCCAATAAACCTCCCACTGAATAGTACAGAGGAATTAATGATTAAAACAAATATATTCAATAAAAATGAAATATTTAATTGTCCTGTGAGTTATAAATCTACTGGAATTCCTCTAAATACTTCTCAAGTTCTGGGTCCACAAAAAGTTGAATAGATTTTATTTATGACAATTTTGAATTTGAATAGTTTTTAGAAAGAACTAGAAAGACATTCACCAAAGAAAGAAAAATTTCAAGTTTGAGCCTTATGTGTATTTGCTTTTAAAATAAAAATATTTTTTTCTAACAGAGAATAAATATGAAAGCTTCACAATGCAAAGATTTTAGCCAAGATGTTGGGGCCAAGATGTTTTCATGTCCAAAATTATTAAAGTATCAGTATAGCCAGTCTAGGGAGGAGTTAAAAGACAAACCCATATGCAGATTACCCTCTCAAGATAAAGGGTGAAGATATTTAGTGACTAGAAGGTCACCTTATCTAATGAAGACCAAAAATAATATCCTGGCTGTTATTTACCTAACAGGTGATCATTTAGTCATCACCTAAAGATCTTCAAAGAAGTATAATTGATTCCCTGATAAAGCACTCCATCTACTTTTGAATATGAAAAAGAGATAGGATGGGAACCTGTTATTTCATGATTATGGAAATCTCAGATCTCCAGGATAAGGAAATTTATCTTACCAACACTATTGATCCAGCTTATGCAATGTAAAGTTTTGGCTAGTTCCTTAGGCAGCATCTTCAATTCCTTCATGTGATCCTTATGACATGGACTCAAAACCCTTTACTTTCCTTGTTACCTTCTCATTAACATTTTCCAGTTTATTAATTCTATTATTTAAATGGGGCAAAAATGATACAGGACAATTCTTAAGGACTAATGCTATCCACCTCTAGAGAAGGAATTGTTGGAGGCAGAATGGAGATAAAAGTATCCTATTTTTCACATTAGTTTATTTGTGTTTTTATTTTGGTGTTTTGGTTTCATAGTAGTATTCTTTTACAACAATGACAACTATGGAAGTATGTTTTTAATAATAATACATATATAACCCAGATCAAATTGCTTACCATTGCTAGGGAGGGACGCAAGGGAGAGAGACAATTTGGATTTTATAATTTTGGAAAATGTATGTTGAAAATTATTTTACATATAATCGAGAGAATAAATTATCTTTAAAAAGAAGAAATCATCAGGCACTATTAAAAACAATAACTAAGTATAATACTATAATTATATAATACATTCATATATAATAATACTAGAGAGAAAAACATGGGCAGTTAATGAAATGAACTTATAGCCATTAAAAAAAATAGAGCTAAATTTGAAAAAAAATGATGTTCATATATAAGGCAAGGGAGAAGCATAAAAAGATATACATTACTGATAAATTATGAACATAGCAAAGCAAACCATTCACATTTCCTAATAAAAAGATGACGCATGAAATTCTCAATAATTTTTTTTTCAGGAATCTATCTAAACAAAGGGTATGGGTAGGAATTGTTGTAATGTTCTCAAAATTAAAAAAATAAAAAAAAAGGAAGCCTGGGTAAAATGTGAAGACTGATGGCCTCTTCCTCTTCTGCTCTCCTCTGTCCTTGGAGATGTGACTTAGGGCTTAGACCTTGGCCTAGACTCGAACCCATACCCAATAAAGCTCCTACTTCAAAAAAATTAATTTATTTATTATTTAATAATAGATGATGGTGGAAAGGAGAGGAAGAATAGGAAAGTTTTTGTCACATAAAAGAGATATGCCAGGAAGAGGTTTTACAGTGGAGGAAAAAATGGAGAGTAGTGCACAATGCTTGAAACTTCCATCTGAACTGTTTCAAAGAGGAAAAATATATATAATCATACTCACTTGAGTATGTATCTTACCCAGCACTAGAAGGAGTAGGGGCTAAGTGAAAAAGGAGAATGATGAAAGAGAGAGGGCAGATTAAAGGAGATAGTGGTCAGAAGCAAAAGCATTTGTGTGCCAGGAATTATGCCAGATACTGGAAATGCAAATGTAAAAGATAGCTATCCTCCTTTTGAGCTCAACAATCCATAGAATCTCATGATTTTAAAACAGAGGACTAAAGAGAACACAATCTTGTCTAATATAAACTAGAAATATATATTATATATATTCATATATACATTATATACTAGTCAAGATCCAGGCTTTTCTTGAAGACCTCAAATGAGAGATAATCCATTACCTCTCAAGATAGCCCACTCAATTTGGTATCACTTTTATTATTAAAAAGTTTTCTTACATAAGCTCGAATATACCACTTTTCAACTTCAATTCCACTGGGACTAGCCTTTCCAACATTCTAATTACATATACTATTTAAAGGATTATATATGATGAATTAGTTTTATACTAAATGATATAAATATAAGTTAAATTAAACCAGTGCAAGTTAATCCTTTCGAATAGAATGTGATCATTATCATTATAAAGTTGAACCTAACAGATAACATCATATGAAAATTATAAGGACATATAGAGGCAAGGAGAAAATAAGGTCCATATCTCCAAAATCCCAAATATGAAAGGATAGTCTGCTGTATCTTTAGATGATGGATAGAATTTCTCAGCAAGGAATTTTCCCTGCCCTAACTATGACTAATCAACAGTAATTACACTGTCAATTCTTCAAGTGACTTGTAATTTCATTGATGTATGTTTTCTCTTGATACAGTTCAAAACTACACATTCCTTAATTGTTTGTTTCATAAGTTTTTGTTGTTAAGAAAATTAATTACTTGGTGGTTGTAACTCTAAAAATGAGTCGGATGTACTCTTGGTAGACATAGAGATAATTTTAGCTTTCCCTTGAATTGCTTTCAGATTTGTAGGAATTACCATAATATAAGATCTAAATATCTATCTGTGTATCTATTCATCCATCTGTCTCTCTCTGTCTCTGTCTCTGTTTCTATCTCTGTCCCTGTCTCTCTCTCTCTCTCTCTCTCTCTCTCTCTCTCTCTCTCTCTCTCTCTCTCTCTCTTGAACAGGGTCATACATCTATTAAGTGTCTGAGGTCAAATTTGACTCCAGGACCAATACCTACAAATCTGTCACTATATAATGGGCCAAAGTAATGTAGATCAACCATGCTTGGTTTTGAACATATATCTTTTCATTTTTAATCCAGTACCTCTGTCACTATATCTTTCTGCCTTTTTATCTCTTTATACTAATAAAATAATTAAGATTTTATATTGTGTTTTATATACAATTACTCATTTAGCTTTGAGTCCATTCAAGGAGATATATAGGTAACATGAGAATTATTATTCCTATTTTTCGTGATATGGAAGTTAGGACCTGACTACTCCAACTCCATATTTTCTTCCTAAGCTTTTATTTTGACTATAGTCACTCTGGACTATGACATTGAGGATTCTATTTCCAAGGTAGTCAGGAACTAATGAATTGTGGTCACATTGATTAATAATTTGTGTTTAGAGCCCTCAGAGTACACAAACTAGAATTAAAGTGAAACTTCAAGCTATGGGTAGTCTCCATCCATTAAACACTTTCTCTTAGTTTTTTTTTTTAAATCTATGATCACATGAAAAACAGAAATTAGTCTTTTCTACCAAATGAGTTTTAAATCTTTTTCATTAAACTATAAAATGTATTTGTCAACTATATGATAACTATAAATCAATTCTAAAACTTAGAAAATCCAGGAGAAATTTGTAGGACTATAAAATCAAATAAAATAAGTTATCCATGAAATATGTCATCAATCCTCATTATAAACTTTAAGTTTTTATAGATTACTATATATATATACATATATATATATATAATTCTGTCATCATGAAACACTTTAAAAAGAACTAACTTAATAACTTGTCTCAATTCATTTTCAGAGGGGAGTTAGCTCTATAGAACATGAAGTATTTATATTTATTAGAACTATCTGAGTGTAGGAAATAGCATTGCATAGTAGAAATAATACTATAAAATAGTCAGAAGACTTGAGTTCAAACTCTGTGCTTGACCATATGACCAAAGAATAGAAAGAACTATAACAAATCAATTGAAAATCCAGAAAAGAGTTCATCAACACAGTGAGAAACGTTTTTTTAATTTTTGGATTTATCCAAAAATAAAGTGGTGGGATACCTATTACCTTGTAAGCTCTACTCACTTAAATTACTTAAGAGCAACTAAATGTGTTTGAGGGATAAACAAATTTCTCCATCAGGTCATATTATCACACATGAAAAGCTAGGAAAGATATATTGTTTAATGCCTTCACAAATGAATGAAATGAAATCCAAAAAAGATGATCTGATAAAGTTTATAAAAAGAGGAATAGGTAAAATGAGAATTCAAATACATATACTCCAAGTTCAAACATGGCACTCAACCCATTAATGACTCTGAAAGACAAGTTGGATGCCAGATTCTACCAGTAAAAATTTATAAATCTAAGGAGCAATAATAAGTGTAAATTGATATGAATCTTAGAATTTAGGAATTAATAAAAGTAATCATGATTCCAGTGTGTTTCGTTTCTATGTGATTTGAATTAATAAATATGAAAATCAGTGAGGACACTTGTAGGAGACAGTTTGGAGTATGATCTCAATGCATAATTTACTTTGCTGTTACTTTTCCTGTGCTCTGTCTTTATATTTATAGTTTTTGAAACAAAGAACTATATATACATATTCATAAAAAACTATTATTTAAAGGATTGATAATACCAATAACATTAATAAATGTCATTACCATTAAAAGGAAAAAGTAATATTTTATGCACCTTTCTTCTCTTCTTAGCATTTTACCTTGGGAGAATTGCCAAATTCAATAATTCACAGAACATGCATTTAAATATGTCTCTATGTTCTTGAATAAATAAGCTTTTTGATTGTTTTAAGGACAATTAGCATAATTCTTCTGTCAGATATAGATTTTTGGATTGTCAAAGACTTAGGTATATATATCATTCCAGGTTTTCTGGGGCAGAGGGCAATTATTCCACATGTACTATAAAAATTGTGATACTTGTATATCACCTAATGACTGGTGCTGGCTCCTACTCTACCCACAATTCTCCAAGTAAGTAAAAAAAATTGTCTTTTTTTGCATCATGAATTCTTTGCATGGTAGTTATTCTAGCAAATCATTATAATATTGTAGGTATCTAGATTTTCAGAACTGCAAAATATTAGAGAAAGAAACATTAGAGACTAACTAGACCAACTGAAACACTCTTACAAGCATCTAGAAATAACACTGAGAAGGTGATTTTATACAACATTTATTCAACATATAATATGTGCTTGGCAATGTGCTAAACTCTTTTTACATATGTTTTTATTTGATCCTTTCAGCAACCCTGTGAGGTAGAAACCATTATTATCCCCATTTTACAAGTAAGAAAACTGAGACAAGCATAGGTTAAGTGACTTTACCATAAGCATACAATTTGCTAATGTCTGAGGTCAGATTTAGATTCTTCTCACACTGTTTCCTGGCCCAGTATTTTATTTAATAAAATGAGGGTCATTTTCTTGTGAAAAAGGATAATTAATCAATGTAAGGAATATGTTGATAATCATGTTCAAGTTTTTGATTGGATCTCATGTGGAAGAGAGAACAGACCTACTGTATTTGAATCTAAAGGGAAAAATTAGGAGAAAATAGACAAAGAGACAAATTTTAGATTGATGTCAGGAAAAACTTCCTAACAATTACTGTTATCCCAGTTGATTGGAATATCTTGGAAAATTGTGGGCTTCTCCTCACTAAAGACCTCTAATGAAATGCTTATAAACTTTTGGGCTTGATGTTCTCAGGATTTTTTTTTTCCTGTGTGTATAAAGTTGAGATTCTGAGATTCTGTATATTGAGGTCCTGATTAATATGTAGACCTGAAATCATGGCTTTTAATGAGGCCAGGCACCAATCTCTGCATGCTATTTGGCTTTTCAGTGATATTTTTAAAATTCCATGTCAATGTTGGGTACAGCGATATATCTGGAACTCCTGCTGCCTCAGAGGCTGAAACTAGTAGATCACTGGGTCTTAGTAGTTCTAGGATGTAATTCAGCTAAAACTGATCCAATTTTTGTAGCATTATGGTAAGCACCAATGAAAGGAGGAACCATTAGTTTCCCTAAGGAGGGGTGAACCAGTTTAAATGGGGAATGTTGTTCCACTGTGTTGTTTCCACTATGCCCAACACTTTTTGACTGTTTGCGTTTTTATTAGCAAAGATACTGGAGCAATTTGCCATTTCCTTCTCTAGGTAATTTCATAGATGAGGAAACTACAACAAACAGGGACAAGTGATTTGTTCTTGGTCACATAGATAGTAAATGCCTGAGGCCAGATTTGAACTCAGGAAGATGAGTCTTCTTGTTTCCAGCCATTGCAATCTATCCCCTTTACCACCTAGGTTGTAAACTCAAATAGTTATAATGCATAACTGCATTGTCATTGTTCAGTCATTTCTGAGACTTTGTGCTCTTGGGATCATAGCATTGCAATGCTGTCCATGATGTTTTCTTGACAAGGATACTGAAGTGGTTTTCCATTTCCTTCTAATATGTATTAAAGAAAACAGAGGTTAAATGACTTATTCGGGGTCATAAAGGTACTAATTTCTTGAAATAGGATTTGAACTCAAGTCTTCTTAACTTCAAATCCATTGAGCCACCTAGCTGCCTCTAAATAGAAAATGGAGGTAATTAATGCTCTCATGTCTATGAAGTAGTAGGGTGAGACTTGTTAGTTGTCACTTTATTTCTTGACCAGAAAAATAGGGAGATCTAGTCTGAAGAATACAAACATGAAGCAAGAGAAAATGGAAATGAAAGAATTTGGTGTTCAGAACTAAATACAATATTTCAGATGATTAGTGACCAGAATGGAATACAGAGACTTTCATCTCATGAGACTTAGACTCCTTAAGTCAGAGTAAGTAAACAATCATTATCTTGCCTGCTTTTACATTATACTATTACTCATACTGTGTTTTCATTCAACAGCCATTACTTTTTTCAGATAAATTATTCTCTAGTCATGCCTTCATTTTAAAATACCTAGGATGTTAATTGCTTTAATCTAAGTATAACTTTTTTAATTTATTCCTACATTTTCTCTTATCTACACCACAATATTTTAGCTTACCTCATCCCCTCATCTGTTGTGTCAGTTATCCTCATCATGGACAGCATTGCAGCTGTCACCTGTCAAAGTTAAAAAAAATCATACTCTCTGATCCTTTAATGAAGTCATCAATAAATATCTATGGATGCTCATTGAATCTCATGGCATAATTAAAAATCTATAATACTAATTCTGTAACTTTGATCATCTGTCTCATCACAAATCATATTGTCAAGGAAAGGCATGATTAGAAAAGAAGATACATGAGGTAGTTTGATAATAATAATAATAGTAATAGTAATGTTACTGACATTTATTATGTGACTATTTGGGGCCCAAGCAGTGTTTTAAACTCTAGGGATACAAAGAGAAGCAAAAGACAGTCCCTTCTCTCAAGCTTCTTGCAATCTAATAGAAGATACAATACACAAATATATATATAGAAATATATATAGATATATATATATATTAATCCCACTAAGTACAAGATAAATAGGAAGGAAATAAACAAGAGAAAAGGAACTGGAGGTAAGTGGGCTTGGGGAAGACTTCCTGTAGAAAATGGGTCACTTATCACAGCAGAGGAAGTTCAGCTTCACTGGGACAAGAAATGGAGTTGAGATGGAATATTTTGTTCCTAAAAAGGCAATGAGACTAGTGTCCCTGAATTGAAGAACATGTTAGGGAGTAAAGTATAAGAAGACTGGAAAGGTAGGAAGGGATTAGGTTATGAAGGCCTTTGAATACCAAATACAATAATTTGTATTGGATTCTGTAGTTAATGAGGAACCACTGGAGTTTATTGACTGGGGGAAGAGAAGTTGACATGATTAGACCTGTGGTTTAGGAAAAACAAAACAAAACTCTAGTAGCTTAATGAAGATTGGATTGGAGTTGGGAGAGGCTCTAGGCAGGTAGACCACCCAGCAGATTATTTCAGTAATGTGGGTGTGAGGTGAGGAGAGACAACCCTAGAGCGTAGGCAGTGTCAGAGGAAAGAAAGGAGCATATTTGAGAAATGTTGTAAAAGGTGACATTAACAAGACTTAGGAACAGCTTGACTATGAAGGATAAAATGAGAAAGAAGACCTGAGACAATAGTGTGGTCCTCTACACTAAGATGGAAGGTATATTGGGGAGAAGGGTTTAAAAAAGAAATTGATGTCCATTTTGGACATGCTGAATTTAAACTATCTATAGGACATCCAATCATCCAATGTGAGATATCTATAAAGCAGTTGCAGACATGAAAGTGGAAGTCACTAGAGTTTTAGGGACAGGGTAGGTATATTTGAAAATTATCATCAGAGAGGTGGTAATTAAACCCAAAAGCTGATGAACCTCAAATTTAGTAATTCAGAGGGAGAAGAGGAGAGAAAAAAAAACAGGTCAAGACTCTGAGGAATGTTTATGGTTAGAGGGTGTAATCTGGAAGAGGATTCAACAAAGGAGATCATCAGATAAGAAGGAGGAGAACCAGGGGAGACTAGTTTAGAGAAGAACATAAATAGGAGGTGAGAGTGATCAACAGTTTTAAAGACTGAAGAGAGGACAAGAAGAATAAGGATTAAGGAAAGGCCAATAAATTTAGCATTAAGAGATTTTTACTAACTCTGAAGAGAGCTGTTTTGGTGAATAGAACAGAATACATATACCACATCTGATAGACACAGAGCATTGGAATAGAATAAATGACTAAACTATAAGCCAAATGTATACAAAATTTTAGTGTTTGATAAACATATGGAAAATGTAAACCTAGAAGGGGTATTTAAAATATATAGTTGGAACATTAGTTTATAATCTGTCTGGAAAAGGATTTAGATCATTATCCTATACCATACAACCATATATTTAATGAGAGAAATGACTAACGGAAAGGACATAAAATATTTCAATTATGGAGGAGAGATTTTTTTCAACTGAACAAAAGTAATAATAGGGAGAATATAGGTATGCTTGACTACATGAAAAAAATTTCTGCATAACAAAAATACACATATGTGTACAATTTAAATTTAAGTAACATGATATATTGGGGAAATATTCAGAACAAATATTAGTAAAACCCCAAATCTAAAAATATCTATTTAAAATATATATTTGTTCTCCTTATCTCTACTGGGTTAGAAGTAGTGGGGCTTATGCCAATTTTATGGATTTGGGAGACTTGAGATACTTTATCTCTGAAGAAGGATGGTAGTATATCTCTTTAAGAAACCCACTTGCACTCATTGTCCCCCAAATCCAAACATAGACTTACTCTATTAATGCCAAACTTATAACATATGGACACTCCAATTCAGAACTCCCAAGTACAAGAAATTTGCCAACTCAGATACCCGTGGAGGATCACAGGGATATACCACAACACCTAGCAAGAAACCTGTGAGTGAGAAGTTAATTCTTCATTGGTATCTCTCAAAATACCAAACAAAAAAAAGATCTTGATGACATTGAACATATACTCCGTAGGAGACTTTTTTTTTTTGGCAGGAGGAAGCAAAAATAAAACAAATAAACAAAAAACCAAAAAGCCATTCCCATTATCACACAGAATAAAAAATGAGAAGGCATTATATTCTTAAATGTTGGGAACAAATATCCATGCTAATGAGATCACAATTTCATCCAAGTCCTAACCATATTTATCATGAAGCCAGCACTGAATTGCCTTCCTACATCTCATTGTAAGAAAACATCCATTGGATAGCATTTTAACACAGAAAAAGAATGAAAGCATATTTGTTCAATTGTGGGTTTTGTCACTTAGATCTATTATATCTATTTAACTTGATTCAACAATCCAATGCAATTCAACCAGCATTCATTGAGTGAATACTTTGTTTAAGATCCTGTAATAAGTACCAGGGATGCAAGGACAAAATGAAAACCAGTCTTGTCTACTAGGAATAAATATATGGTTTATTTCAGACCGCTGCTAGAAGGAAGTAACCTGGCAAAAGAATCATAAGGTTGGAATTCAGAAAACACCAAGATTTAAAGGTCATCTAATTCCAATCCTTTCACATACTAATTAAAGATCATCTTTGGTTTGCAAAACACCATGAAGGCCTTTTCTTCATTGGTAGCAGCACCCTTGTCTTAATTTTTATCCAAAGTTATCTAGCTATAAATAAATGTATACTTTTGTGATTATTTACCATTTTATAAAAATAATTATTTTAGTAGAAATAAACATATAAAATATAGTTTTGCATATATAAATATATATATATATATATAATATTTTACAAAATAATAATACTTGAACCAATTTTCTCATTAGATTATTGGGAAAAAAAGAACACTAAAAGTGTATGACTATAATTTTGAATTGTCACTGTTGTCATCATTATAAGAAAGAAGCTATAGGAACTTGCATTGTTAGACCTTCCAAGCTAATGCATATTGATATATCTGAAAGACTACAGATAAATGAAATTATAAATCCCAATCTGAATTCATTCACTATGTCTCCCTCTTTTAACTTTCTGACACTCTTTTGAACCAAATTTCTTGTTCTGAGGTCTCTAATTCTTATGAGCAAAATTTTGTATCTTAGATATTGCTTTCTCTATATTACAAACTTAAATATTTTCTTCTTTTTTCTGAATGATTTTTATGGAACTCGATATTATTCTCAATCTTTGACTCTCTTTTTTCCTCATTTGATATACAAAGAGTAAGATGCATTCAGCAAAATCATTTAGCTTTTTCACAGCCCACCATAAATCCATGTCCCAACATGTCAACTAAAAATCCTAACATAGTACTTCAATGTGATGATAGGTAAACCTGAGAAATAAATTTTGTTGGGTAAATATTGCCTGACTTCAATTAACCAAATTTGCTATAATATAATTTCATCTTCAGTCAGGGAAATTTGCCTATACTGCCTGTGTTATAAAAGTGCAATAGTTTTGACTAAGATGAGGAAAATTTGGATTTTAGGATCAACAATGGATTGACTGCCTTCTGAAACAGGATGAACCTTGTGATGGGTTAAAAATTTCCTCATTAAAAGTTTATTTACTAAATGCTAAGTTTCTTGATCAACATCACTCAGGAAAACCATCTTTTTAAGGAATAAAATGGTGGAAATCTAATTTGAGGCACAGTAATAAAATCATAGTACTTTTGAAGGATAAAAAAAAGAAAGTTAAAAGCTTTTGCTATGTATCATTTTATTTTTTAAATTCATACATTTAATTTTATTATTAAAAAATTATCATTTTGTCACACATATTTCAATATATTTGATAGCACTAAGTCTTTTTAAAAAAGATGATTCTTCTTTTTCCAATATACATAATGAATTCACTTGATTAAACTCTTGACTTAACGGTTATATAAATTCACCTTCAATAAGATTCCCATATGGAAAATATGGAAATATTTATTTTATAATTATGTAATTGATGGAAAATAATATATATGTAATAATTATTACATTTAAATAAATAGATATCTAAAAGGAATGTATTATATTAACATTATATGAATATGCATATATAAGGGGAGAGGGAGAGAAGGAGAGAAAGATCACATTGTCTCTCTCATAAATCCCTGGCATCCTAGTATTTCAATAATGTACTTAAAATCCACATTGAGAAAATGATGCTACTCTTCCACACAGTAAACCAAGATTAAAAGGGTAAAATGGGAAAAATTCCAGTTTGATTAAGGAAAAAATTCTAAAGTATTTGGAAGAAAATCTATTTTAGCCAGTGCCTTAATTAAAATTTTGGATTGCATATTTACACTTCTTTTTTGTTGTTGCATTGCATGTCTTTGTTTGGGACAGCAAGTCATTAGCATCTAAGATGTAGACACATCAACTAAATTTGTAAATCAACCCAAAAATGAGGTTAAGATGCAAATGTAATCTAAAACATGCACATCCACTCCCATTTCCAACAGGCATCCAATTTAAGATAAAATAGTGAAGTTTTTCTGAAACTCTAAGAACCTACTGTTTCTTCCTCCTCCAGCAATAGAGCTGTTTAGAAAGAACAATGAGAGTTGGCTGCTGGTTTACTCCAAGCAAACAAACTGTGCCAGAGAGGTGTAGCTGTGTCAGGAGCCACTCAACCATCTGGAGGCTACAGGATATCTAAATTCATGGGATTGATTCTAACTCAAGGGATAATCATTAGACTAGAATGTGTGTGTATGTGTGTGTGTGTGTGTAGTGGGGGGGGAGGGGATGAGAATATACAATAGGAAATCTTTCTATTTACTTTCACATAGTTTTGTTTTATACAGAATATGCATATTGTTCTTACCATTCCAAATAGGTTTTGGAAAATCGGGCCACTAAAGACTTCAGTTACTTTTAGTAGGAAATTTACTGCCCTTCAGATGTACTTCATCTCTTAATTTTTACAATATTTAAACATTTGCTTCATGGAGACCAAAAAACCTACAGAACATTTTTTGTTATTCATCTTTTTCATTTGTATTCATTCATTCTTTCATAGACTTTATTGTTCATTTAATTCATTTATTTTTGTTATTGTTAATTAAACTATGCTTTATGTAAAGCACATAGCTGAATTCCTGTACTTCTTTAGAACATGGGACCTAGAGTTTGGAACAGGGTGATAGTTATGAATCACATTATAGGCTGGATAAAATCTAGACGAGCTTAATTGGAATTGGTAAGAGTTTGTATACCAATCAGAAACTATTGTAGGATAGACTTTTATTAGATATCTGCTAGTTATAGTCTAGATGCAACAAAGACATTATTTCTTCTTGTTCTCTGCCTCCTCCATTTGTCTCCTTCCACTTGCTCCTTCTATCATTTTTATGTAAAAAAATTAACAGTAATTAATACCTAATTTTTATATAGTAATAAAAGTTTTCAAAGTGTTTAATGCTTTCATCAGATCCTCATAACAACCTTCTGAGAAAGGACCTATTTTAGCCCACCCACCCATTTTACAGATCAGCAGTTAACATTGTTTAAGTGATTTGCCAAGGCTCATATATAACTAGTGTCTTAGGTAGGATTCCAACTCCTCCAATTCAGATCTTGCTAAGACCAAGTTCATACTCTTTCCACTGAGTGCTCCAGTTTCATATAAAGACTATATAAATTGTAGAATAGGTAACTGGTTGCTTTAGTGGAGAGGTTTTCTTCATTGGGCATTTTATTCTCTGCATTAATAAATTCCATTCTCACGATTAAAAAAAAAGATTACAAACTATGCCTAAATTTTCTAGCCAACAGATACTTCAAAAAATTTCTAGAAATATTTTATTTCTTCTCTTACTTTCTCTTTGTGAAATTATTAACCTAGTCTCCCCAAAAACTCTCCCCAAAAGAGAGAGAATTAAATTTAATCACTCTCACAGGTGAAATATGAATATGAATAACCATTCACTTCTTTATCAACTTCTCTCTTTGTGGTAAAAAGATACATATACTCAATTGTTCCTGCTGGTATTAGAGCATATAAGTTTAAAGGAATTTTGATCTTCTACTGGAAATTATCTTCTCCCTCCCTAACTCCTCTCCCAGACAAATTATTAGCCTATTACTATTATTATTAGTCTATTAGCCTTGGTCCTCACTTTTAGAAGTGTAACCCTCTCTATTTTTATTTCATTTCTCCTCTATGGACACATCTCACAGTATTATCTGAATTTCTAGGCCACTGCGGAAAGAGATCTATCACCTTGTGAAATATTGATGTAATATCCAATTCATTGTGACATTTTGACCTTTATTTTCACTTCTGATCCTTTTGCTTCCACACAATTTACCAACTTGGAGTCATCCAAAGAAAGCAAAGTGAAATGACATACCTAAAGGGAAAGAGGTCTCATAGAGCAAAGACTAAATATTTCTAAAAACAAAACATACAAACAAACAAAAAATAAAAAAAAAACACCCTTAATCTTTATACACAAATATGCAATGATTTGTGATCATCTCAGGCTGGGGAGCTCCCATATGGTTAAATCTCTCCATTTATGCAAATTGAATTCCATCTGTAACTTAGAAGATAAATTCCTGGGTTTCTTAGGAAACATAAACATTGAGTGACTTTCTGAGCCTTACTAAGCCAGTAAGTATCAAAACTAAGATTTAAACCAAAGGCTTTCTGACTCTGGAGCATACCACTACATTCTCTATTTCATACTTTCTCTGCTTAACACTAAACAGGGTAAAACTATTAAGACTTAAAATTGCCCCAAGATTTTTGAACAATTATTTTAGAAAATTATTTATACATCCCTATATATAACAGAAAATGTGAAAATGTATTATCTTTCATATTAAAGAATGATAGCAAGAAAACACCATAATTTAGGGCATCCTTTTCACATTGTAATAATGAATTTCTGCTGTTTATTTTATCCAGTACTCCATTAATTTAAAAAAAGTGAGGTGTTGTTCTGAACACAGATAACATTTCAAAAATATTTTCATTGATTTGTTAAAATAATTACCTTCCTTCCCCCTACCCCCCAAAGTAAGGGGGTGTTATATTTCACCCATACCCAGGATTCCCTTGTACTCTTAATGTGGCTTAAGATGTTTAAGCTCCCTGCCATTGGTTGTAGACCTCACTTAAATTTGTTCCTTTAGTTTTAGAAGGTCCCATGTACCCCAACTCTAAGTACTTTAAATGTATAGCAAGTATATATATATATATATATATATGTATACATATATATGCATATACATATACATATCAAGAAAGAGAGAGAGAGAGAGAGAGAGAGAGAGATTGAACCATTGATCCCAAATACTTGAGCATATTATCTTCTCCACTTCTTACAGAAGTATCAGAGGCCAGATTTGAACTCAGGAAGATGAATGTTCCCAACAGCCTGGAAACTATCTGGTATACTACCTAGTTGCCCTCAATAATCTCAAATTTATTTGTTATAATTTATTTTTAGGAATTATATAGGACATCTACAATGCCACACATGAAGATGTTTGAAATGGAATATAACCAAAAGAGATTGAAGAGTGAACACAAATAACTGGACACTGTCATTTTGAAGACCCAAGAAAGGCACTGAAGTTTGTCATCCTTGTAAAGAAAAGCTTTGAGATAAGTGACATATCTGTCATCAAGTAAGCAAGCAAAAATATATATGAAATTTTCTCTTTTTGGCCCGAAGGTATAAGAAGGAGGAAACTGAAAAAAGGAAATTATAGAAATGAAAGTAGAAAAAACAAAATATTTTCCAATAATTAGAGTTGTCTCTAATTATTGTCTAATGTCATAATGGTCTGCCTTAAGAGTTTGTCCATTTCTGCTCACTGGAAGTCTTCAAATATAGACTACCTATTCACTTCTCAGGAATATTGAAGAGGAAATTTTTGGTCAATTAAGGGTCCCAGAAGAATGCTTTAAACTCTTAGATATTTTAATACCCTTAATGTAGAGAGGATAAAACTAAGACCCAAAGCCCTCAAGTGACTTGTCTGAAGTCACAAAGCTATTTAGTTAATGTTAGAATTGGGACATAAAACCAGGTGTCCTAATTCTTGGCTTTCACAATGTATAGAAATTATCATCTATTTTAATATAAGTAAGATCCTGCAATGATACCATATCATGGCATAGAGTTAACTCTGAATTCTCTAAGACAGCCAAAAGTATATGGTCAAGAGGTTGTACTCAGTATGCAAAGGCTCAAAGTACCATTTTGCTGACAAACTGGATGTATGAATTGTGAAGCCTGATTAGCTAAGTGCTCAGGTGATGATTAAATTATGTTTATTTCTATGAGTCAGGGGCAAAATAGTCCTCAAAAAATTTGAAGAGGCAGCCTGACAACACTAAATTTAATCCTTAGAGGCAAGCAGTTCTTTGCTTGATTCTCATATTGTATCTCGGGCATTAACTGTGTGACCTTTGGAAATTGACACCCTATCTTATCTCTTAGTCATTTTGTCATTTGTAAAATGAATTAAAAAGTAGTATCTACTTTTCAGGAATGATATAGAGATCAGATAAGAATGAATGCAAAGTGTTTTGGAAATAATAGTGCTACATATATATTAGTAATTATTATTTATACATTGATGAGGAGTTGTGATTCATTGAGAATATACTACATGGGGGAAAATACTCCCCAAAACAAACAAACAAATAAATATTTCTATACATGAAGTTTAGGGAATAAAAAGAATCTTTATTCTCCAAATTTAAAGATTTTTTTGATTTATTTATTTCTTGTTGTCTTGTTTTGTTAGTGTAAAGTGTTTTATCATCATTGTATATATTTGGGAAAGAAATAGATTTGAGAAATAGAAACTCAGTATTATACTGAAGATGACAGATTATTTTCATGCAACTCATTTGTAGTTGTTCAGTAGTGTCTGATTCGTGACCCATTTACCATAGTGCCTCGAGCCCTTTTATTCTCCACTGCCTCTGGAAGTTTGTCCAAGTTTATGCTCTTTGTTTCCATGACAGTGTTTGTCCATTTCATCCCCTGAGGTTGTTGTGGTGAAAATTTTCACCTTTTAAGATTATTATAATATTACTTATGAAATTCCTAAAATGAAACACTCAAGTCAGAATGGAGTTTATGGAGGTTTAATCACAATGGGAGTAGGGAAAAGGAGAGGGAGAGAAGGAGAGAAGAGAAAAGGGAAAGGGGCTACTCAACCTCTGACCAAGGCAGAGGGAGTTTAGGCCCAAAGGGCCAAGGTGGAAGGAATCAGTCCTTGACTCATGTGACCGATCTGAAGGGAAGCTGTCTGCTGGCCTCCTTTCTCTTCAAGCTTCTAACACAAACTGGTGTCTAGCCCTGTCTACAGGAAGTGAGCAAATCCTGGAGGCTGTTCTCTCCATCACTTCCTGTGCCTCACAGGGGCCAATGGTGGCTCAAGCTTGGCTTAGGACAGCCCGGGTGGGCAGTTAGTTATTTCTGATTTGTCACTGACTAGCACATGCCCGTGTAGAGTGCACAATTTTGGGGTGCTAGACCAAGATGGAGATTTTAAAATTCACAAGGTATATTTTTTCTTTTGCCTTCAGTCTTTCCCAACTTCAAAGTCTTTTTTCTAGGAGTCTCCCCCCACCAATTATGAGGCTACAGTATTTAAGCTTTAGCTTCAAGATTTGACCTTTGAGTAAATATTCTGAATTGATTTCATTACTTTTTGACTAATTTGATTTTCTTATTGTCCAAAGGACTCTCAGAAGTCTTTTTCAACATAATTCAAAAGCTTTCAATCTTTTGACACTCAGCTTTCCTTATATTTCAACTCATATACATACTTTACTACTGAAAATATAGATGATTCAAATAAAACTGGATTTCTGCAATATCTACTAGAAATCTGCTTTGTGCAGTATGATAAAATAGTCTATGTTGAGTCAATACATAACTGAGTTCAACTTGTAGATGATATTTTTCTACAGATTATTGCTGAGAAAAATCTATTTTACCAACTGTTATTACTAACACAATAAGTGTAATTTGTAATTTTTACTATTATATTTATATTCGTTTCAATTGATCACCAAAATAAATAGGATATTTTCATTTTGGAGGAAGAATAGATGAACTATTTTCTAATTGTAAAAAAATCTAAGTTAAATTCTATCTTTAAACTTATCTATGTGATCAGGAGCAAGTCATTTAATTTCTCCTAACCTATGTGTTTCCTCATATATATATAGAAATTAAAATGAAAACTGTAGCATGTGACCCGCTTGCTTCTTAGAAAGCATGAGTGACATAATATTAAGAGAAATAGAATTAATAAAGCACCTGACTTTGCAAGCTTGAAAGCTTCCTAAAATTGCTAGGTATTATAAATCTTTGTGGAATTAGTGGAAAGAGTCTCAAGTTGAAAATCAGAAAATTTGTGTTCAAAGAGAGTTCTGTGAGTTAATGCCAACTTTAGCTGAACCAAGGCACTCCACCTTGGAGCTTCAATTTCATCACATAGAAAATGGGTATAATTCTATTGTATCATCTCAGAGAATTATTGTGAAGGTCTATGATACTAGGTATTTAAGTGCTTTACAAACTTTAAAGAACCACATAAATATTAACTCTACCATAGATTCACAATTATATATATATACATATATAATAGGTACATACATGCAACATACATTTATATATACCTATATATTTTACATAGTGCTTACTTCCTTCTAACCTTACAATAACTCTGGGACATAGATACTTTTATTATCCCTATGTTATGATGAGGAAACTGAGGCAGATAGAGATTAAAATAGATGCATAGCTACTATATGAGGACTTGAACTCAAGTCTTCCTGATCCCAACCCCTCACTCTATATTACATTATATAGTTTCATAAGGCATAATTTTTATAAAAAGACCTTAATTATATTGGTTCAGCCACATATTTCTATCCCCAAGGGCTATGCTATATTCAGAAATAAGATGATGATGCTAATTCTACTATTTCTTGTGCATCTGCTACTACACTGTGACTGGCAATATCCCTGCTCCAAAGTACTCTACATATTCTAACTCATTCTCTTGCTAATATGTTTATTATTAAGTTCTTCTGAATCCTAACAAATTGAGATATATTTTTTACCGATCCTACATCTCACATGACTCTCAGAATAATTGTTTTAAAAGCCCTTTTTCTCGATTATTTGATAAAAATGTAATTATATTTCTTAGAGGAAATATTTTAAAATATCATTTATTGGGCTTGAATATGTTTACTTCTATTTTATTTCAAAACCATATTTGAAAACACAAGTGCAATTATAATAATTATATATAATGATGCTAAAATATTTAGTATACATAGATGCCTTTTATCTGTAATCAAATTTCCTAATATTAGTGAAACAAATATTTCTAATTATAACAGGAGAAAATGATAGTTTTTTTAAGATTTGGCTTCCTTTTATAATTCAATTCAATATATTATCAAATCAAAGAATTTGTATTTTGTAATTTAATTTTGTTAGCTACTTTTCTTAAATTCTGTTTAAATAGTTACGGTAACTCATTTTTAATTTGCATTATGCAATATAAAACTTACAGTCTATATGTTATTGAATATGGCCTATTGAGTCAATATTCTATTTAGAACTTACCTCATTTCAAGTGATGAATTATGAAATTATTTGTAGTGAATAGAAATATACAGTTTATTGTAGAGTGAAAAAAACATTAAGACTGCTTCCTTTGACTGTCTTTACTAGGAAATTGTCAGCAGAGGTGACATTACATCAGAGGAGAACTGAAGTGGGATATAAAAGAAAAAGAAGGTACAGGGAGAAGGAGGAGGAGAGCAGCATAAATGATTCAATCTACCCCATATTTTAGACCAAAATAGTTTCTCTTGGTCTGTTAATTTCTTTCAAAAGGAAATATTTGATGTTTGAATTACTTCAAATCAAGAAAGTTCAATTAAGTACCGATGATGTGAAAAGAATTTTGTTTCAATTCTTCACTATCTTTCTACTTCAAAAAAAAAATGTTTGAAAGGAATTATTGTAATGAAAACAGACCAACTGATAAAATCAAAGAATGTATGTTTGAATCTGGTTTGTAGATTTATATAATATTAAGTATTTTATAGATTTATACCTTAAAAATCCTTACTTCAGAGTTGGGAACTGAGATAGGTATTCTTTGAAAGCTATAGGTTAACCTTCAATAAAAATCCTACTCTTTTTTGTTCTTAATGCCTTCACTCTGAGATTACCCCCAACTTATTCTGCATATATTTTCTTTATACATAATTGTTTTTTGTTTTCCCTATATTAGACTTTGGAATACTTAGGAACAGAAACTAGTGTCTTTTTTGGTCTTTTTTGTATCTCAAACATTTTGCATAGGGTGCTACTTTATAAGTAAATTGTATTTGAAGGAATTATTGACAAATGTCAACTATATTATACTGAGAAATTCAGATAACTTTTCTTTGATCAGACATCTATATATTCTTATTAAAACACTTGTAGTTGTGGAAGGTACCTCATCTGAAATCCTATAGCTATTAGAAAGTGAGTTCTAATCTGGAACTATGACCAACAGGCACAAAAAGGCTGTCTGCCCTTTGATCTAGCAGCACTGCTGGGTTTGTACCCCAAAGAGATAATAAGGAAAAAGACTTGTACAGAACATTCGTAAAACTAAATAAATAAATAAACAAACAAACAAACAAATAAAAAAATAAATAAATAAATAAATAAATAAAACTCCATTTTGGAATTTTCTGGGCAAAAAAAAAAAAAGAATATTCATAGCTGCGCTCTTTGTGGTGGCAAAATAATTGGAAAATGAGGGGATACCCTTCAATTGGGGAATGGCTGAACAAATTGTGGTACATGTTGGTGATGGAATGCTATTGTGCTGAAAGGAATAACGAACTGGAGGAATTCCATGTGAACTGGAATGACCTCCAGGAAGTGATGCAGAGTGAAAGGAGCAGAACCAAGAGAACATTTTACACAGAGACAGATACACTGTGATACAACTGAATGTAATGGACTTCTCCATTAGTGGCATTGCAGTGATCCTGAACAACCCAGAGGGATCTACAAGAAAGAACACTATCCACATTCAGAGGAAACACTGTGGGAATAGAAACACAGAAGAAAAACAACTGCTTGATTACATGGGTCAAGGGGGTAGCCTCTAAATGAACATCCTAGTGCAAACATCAACAACATGGAAATAGGTTCTGATCAAGGACACATATAATACCCAGTGGAATTGTGTATCAGCTATGGGAAGGGTTAGGGAAGGGAGGGAAAGAATATGATTCTTGTAACCAAGAAATAATCTTCTAAATTGACTAATTAAATAAAATTTTCAATAAAAAAATTTAAAGTGAGTCCTACATAAAAAGAACTACTTATTAGAAGTGGAAAAATGTGGAAACTTGTTTTAAGATGATAGTGTAGAATTGCTAGATAGAGAGAATACAACTTCTTTATCATCTTTTCTTCTTGGGACAATGGTAGGAAATTGATGGAAGTATTATATATAGGAAAGAGAAAAAAATGGGAAAATTAAAATTTTTTTGGAACACCTTAATGGTGCAACACATAGAATGTCAGACTTGAAATTAGTTTGAAATAAAATCTCAGACACTTCCTTAGCAGTTTATCTAAGTCTCCTTAACTATAAAATGAGTAAGAGAAGGAAATAACAAACCACTTCAGTATCATTGCCAGGAAAATCCCAAAATGAGTCATGAAGGGTCAGAAATTATTAAATAACTAAAAGAAAAATTATTATTTTGTAAACATAAGGTGATAAGAATCTTTGAAAAAATTCAATGCTTCTTTTTCTTTCCAGTTTCTTAATACTTCATTTTCATCAAGGTTGGTTATTTTGTTCACTAGGATTAAGTAGAAAATTATTTTTGATATATTTTAAAAATAGAATCAATTTGATGCAAAACAGTGAGACATTCAATTTTTGAAGAAAAAAGTTTGAAAGTTGCTTAAATTTTTTAAAAATTTAATATATAATATCCCTCATTTTTATGTTGTTAATGATAAAATACATGGCATATTTTATTTTCTTAGTTCTTGCCTTCAGATTTACAATTAGAAAAGGTGTTAGTATGATGAAGAAAATATTCTAAATATAATAATTGAACATACATTGAAAATAGAGAATGCATTTCCTTAAGGAAGGAAATTATAAATGCATCAACACTTTCAGGATTTAATGCCAAAGTGAAAATACTTTTTCCATTTAATTAATTGCTATAATAGAATCTTCAAAGAAGTTAAGTGCTTTTCATTCCAGAAAATAGCACTTATTTGTCTGCTAAAGAGTGAAGGACTAATTCTACCTTTATGAAAGTGTCATATCCTCTTAATATTGATTTTTCCTTGACAAGTTATTGTTCAACCTACTCACAGTCTCAGCACAAAATAATTATATTGGTTATCATAGCAAAGAAGATATCAATGGATATTTTCATTGCTGAAGAAATAAAATGTATATATTAAAATATTTTATTCAATAAATTCATTTCTTTTAAGTATTCTAGTAGATAGTTAAAAGTAAAATTTATTTATTATACATTTGATATTTTGGGTAGATTTTCCAAATATTTCTCATTCTGTCCCATAAAATAATATAAACTTTGTTATTCACTTCTTGAATAATTGCAATTATGTTTGCAATATAATTTTGTAATACCTGTAATTGGGGAAATTATTCAATTTTACTTTAAATAATATCATCTCTCTTAGCTAATAAAACTAATAACATTTTAAGGTGTGCTTTAGGATGGTTGCTTCATGATCTTATGTTCATAAATGTTTTGACTGAAGAAAGCAGTTTTTGAAAGCCTTATATAGGTGAAAAGTGTTTGAGTAGCATCTAGGAAAAAAAATTCTTTCATCTGATGACTATGCTGCTAAAATTCAAATGGATCCATTATCTGAAATTTGGTCAGAGAGTAATTAGCTTTTTCATCATATCAATTCATGAGAATTTATAATAAAAGCAAACAGTACTTCATTTTTTCTGCATTAATGGAAGAAGTCCAATGATTTGATAACATTTTTATGTATAGTGGATATCACTGCAAAAAATGAGCAGTTTAGTAAACACATGTAGTTTAGCCAACATCAAAATCTGACAAAACAAAACAAAAGGGTGGCAGCTGGGTGGCTCATTGCATTGAGAGCCAAGCCCAGAGATGGAAAGTCCTGGGTTCAAATTTGGCCTCAGAAACTTCCTACCTGTTTGACCCTGGGCAAGTCACTTAATCCCCATTACCCCATTACCACTCTTCTACTTTAGAAACAATACCCAGTATTGATTATAAGATGGAAGATTAGGGTTTAAAAATTTTTGTTTAGATAAAAACAAACAAGAAGTGTATCAAATCAAAGAAAATAACAAAAATCTACAGAAAAAAATAAAATATGTTATTACTTCTCTTCCAGAAAACATAGGAAATAAGCTGGAGGGAAATTAGCAATAAAGAAGAATATATATATATATATATATACATATATATATATAATATATGCAATAAATAAATAAATGAGCATATAATAGTAAAGTAAAATTTCTGAAATAAATAACCTTTAATGATAATGATGTTATGGGTCTTTTTGCAAATGCCATAATAAGATAAAATGAAGATGCTCATTTTGGAGATGTCAGAGAGGTGCTTTTGAGGGAAGATATATTTTACTGTCTTGTGGTTTGAAGCTACTTTTCCATTGCCTGGATAACTGGAACAAGGTAAGTATTAAAGATTATTCCACTGAGACAGATCATCTCTCTGTCCAACTACATCAATAGAATGAAGGTACTATTCACCCATTGCGTGGGAATCATGAACTATGCCAGTTTGATAGAAAAGACTCCCCCCACTCTTCTTTTAATCATCTGTGATCCTTAGTGTGGAAAGGAAACAAGACTCTCAGTTGGTGGGGGAAGGGGCAACTGGGAGTGGCAGTTGGGTCTTATGACTAGCACTTCCTTCCTACTGGGAGTGGCAGTTGGGTCTTTTGACTAGCACTTCCTTCCTGCCTGGCTTTACTTCCTTCCTAGTGTTGGAGGAGGAAGGAGCTATTTCAGCCCCATCTGGAGTGGAGTTCAGCCCAAAGACACAGGCTTCTGAAAGTTAGAACTACTCTTGTTTCATCAATGAATTGGTTTTTTTTCCCTTTTTGAAAATAATTCTGAAAGAAGAATTTCAGTGTCCTGGAAATCTGGATCATAAAACCTAATTGCTCTTTTAAATTCTTTTAAACATCTCATTGGTTCTGAAAGCCAGGAAGGCATCCATTTTTTCAGACTTTCAAGGTCAGCTGTTGTAAATGGTTTCTGTGTCTTTATATGAATTATGCTGCTATCTGGTTGTGGGCTTGTTTGATCTTTTAGTGGCAATATTGGTATTCCACCTTCAGCCCCATCTGTACAATTGGTGTGAGTTAGACCCACAGGGAGTGAATATCCTTTTTAAGGGTATTAGAAAATACTGAGGAAGGGATGAAATGTAACATCTGATCATCAAGACTGTTTCAGTGATAATAATTAATTCACTAACAGCATACAGAAATGAGACTTTAATTGCTATAAGAAATTATAGAGTAGCTTATAGGTTTAATAAAATAATTGAAAGGAAGTGGAAGTAACGTGACTTGATGAGATGAAAAAGCTACACCACCTGATTTTCATAATCTTAAAATGAACAGGGATTTTGCTAAAGTAGAAAAATAACAAAGAAAGGGAAAGTATAGATATCATGAATAGTAAAACCCACAAAAAAGCCTGCAGAAAAATTAATTATAATAATAAGCAATTACTAAAATGAAGAAATATAATGGTCAGTTCTCGAGGGGAAGGGAACAATATTAAAATAACTATAAATACATGCAAGAAGGTAGAATAGAAAGATGGTAGAATATGTCAGGATATTACCTGCCTGCCTATTACATTCCAAATGACTTAAAACAATGTCTCAAATAGTTTCAGATCAGCAAATAAATAAGTAAATAACAAGCTAGGGCAAAGCAACCATCTAGCGTAAGAGAATTTAGAATGATGTTTGGAAATATCTAACTTACCAGGATAGTGGTATAATCACTGAACCAACAAAAAGCAACCTTGGGGCTCTCCTTGGGTACTTTCACCCCATAGAAAGTGAGGTTACTAATCAGTGAAGATGTTCGATAGGTGATAAGAGCTCTCTCCAGGCACTGGATGAGAGAACAATGCATGTGGACCAAATAAGGATGCAGGAAGACTTATGAGTACATATTCCACTTATGAGTACCATCTCAGAGGGTAGGGACATTGTTCATATTTCAAGGAGAGAGACTAACTGACTGTAGTCACTAGAAGGAAAGGAGAGTACTTGGTTCCAATTCTAAGGGAGACAGGTGAACAGACCTTTGGATCAGTGGGAGAATCAATATTGGTAGTCTATTTCTAGGAACATGAAGGCATTTGTAGTGGCAGCAGTAGAGTGCATGGTGGGCACTGCTCTGAGCTTAGTGATAGTGAGCAATGCTTGAGATCATTCATAAAGCAAGGCAACATCCAGAAAAGCAGAGACTATATCTGACTTTCAGTCATAGCACATTGGAAGAATAAAAAAGTCAAAAACTCCCAGATAGAACTGTGAAAACAATTATGAGAAGAATCTGAAGCCTAAAACATTATCTAACAGACTAATGAAGAAGAGCACAACTCCAAAAGAAAACTAACAGCTAAGAAATAGATTTTTAAAAAATTAGTAAATAACAGAGAAAAAATGTAACCCTTAAGAATCATTATGCTGATAAAGATCAGGGTTCAAACTCAGCATAAGATAACAAAGTCAAAATAGCTACTTGTAAAACTTCAAAGACAAAACAAAGACGTAAACAATAACAAGCCCAAAAATAACTATTGGAAAAGTTTAAAAAGCACCTGAAAGTCAAATATGAGAGCAAAGAGAAAAATTAGGAAGATAAATAAGATTAAGGGGAGAAAATTATGAATAATTGAAAAAAGTTGTCCAAAATCTTACTAAAGAAAATAAATTCTTAAAAATTTAGAATTGGACAAGAGGAAGCTTATGACTTCATAAGACACAAAAACTTAATTTTAAAAAATCAAAAGAATGAAAAAGTAGAAAAGAATATAAAATACCATAAATAATAAAATAATATTAATTCTGAACACATAATCACCAAATGCTAGAATAACCAAATTTGTAAAGGAAAAGAAATTACAGGTGGAGAAAGATAGGAAAACCGTAAGTGGGAAATTCCAAACTGCCCCCTCAGAACTAGATAAATCTAACTAAAATATTAATAGAAAACACATCAAAAAGATGAATATAATCTTAAATAAAGTATAGGTTATAAATACAAGAAGGAATCAAATGGAAATATAAAGAAATATACTTTTTTTCCAAGTGATACCTGACAACTTTAAAAAAATGACCTTATATTGGAGTACAAAAACCAGAAATAGTAAATACATTGTTTCAGATCATAATGCAATACAATCACATGTAATTAAATATTGAAAAATAGATGAAAACTCATAAGAAATTAAATCATGTAATATTAAAGAGTGGGTCAAAAAAGTCATAGAAATGATATAGAATTGTATTAAAGAAAATTACAAAAATGAGAACAACACAGTTCATAGAATGGAGCAAAAGGGTGATCTGAACAAAATATATTATTAAATGCTCACATCAATGAAAACAGAGAAAGATTTGATCAATTAAATGCATATGCTATTAATAAAACTTGAAATATATGCAACAGTCTTTAGTAGGTGGATGAATCAGAAGCAAAGGCTTTTGGAGCTATCTGCAACAGATGGTAAAGGGGATGGACAACTGATTATAAGGAGATTACAAGGGTCCCTTTGTTGGCTCTGAATACAAAATTCATATCACATTGCCCATATAAAAATCTAAGTTGCAATCCTGAGTCCTAGGCTCAGGGTGAGAAGGAGCACTAGTATACACAAGAGTTTGAAACCACAAGTGAGAAAGTGACCTTTGTCATAGTTCTAAAGCAGAAAAGAATGACTGTGATTACTTACAGACTGGAGCACAGAATGAGAGACTATTAAACACATCTCTCCTAATATCATTCCACCTTGAAAGAATTGAAAGCTTATACATTCCCATAGCTATCACTGAAGGCAATTTCATAAAGAACCTGACAGTTTGAGCAATAGTCCCTTCACCACAGTTTCAGAACCCAACTTTAATGTGTTTTTTTAAGATAAAATAAAAGGGTAAAAGTTGGAAAATAAGCATACAACAAAGATTAAACTCAACATACAAAATCATTTTGGTGACAGAGAAGATCAAAGCACAAACTGAGAAGAAAACAAAGTCAATAGTGCTTCAACCAAAGCCTCCAAGAAAAAATGTGAATTGGTCTCAACAACTAAAATAATTATTGGAGGAACTCAAAATATATTTAAAATAAGAGAGGAAGAAGAATTTTTGGGAAAATCATTGAGGGTGAAAAATGAAATACTTCAAAATAAAGAGTCAACAGTTTCGTAAAGGGGGCAAAAAAAATTGAAGAAATTAATATGTTAAAAAAGATAATAGGTCAATTCGTAAGGGACACAAAAAGCCAATGAAGAGAAGAACCCCTGAAACAGTATAATTGGTCAAATGAAAAACAAAACAAAACGAAGAGAGGCAAAAAGTCACTGAGAAAAAGAACTATTTAAAAAGTAGAATTGGCCAAATGGAAAAGGAAGTACAAAAGCTCACTGAAGAAAATCATGCCGTATTTTTTTAAAGGAGAAAAATCTTTATGTATAAAATGTTTAAAGCTGCTCTATTTGTGGGGTCAAATAATTGTAAAGTGAGAGCATTCCTGAAAACTATAAAACAATATCACTAATGAAGATTGACATAAAAATCCTAAATAAAATATTATTAGAAGAATTAAGACAATAAACAATTATATTACAAAGATTAAAAAGTTATCAGGTAGGATTTGTATGAAGAATGGATGACTGATTCACTAGAAGAAAAAACTATTAACATAAATTATCATATCAGCAAGAAAATCAACAAAAATATATTAAAACAATAGATATATAAATTTTTTTGACAAAATACAACTCTTGTCCCTACTAAAATACTTGACATCATAAGTATACATGTAATTTTCCTTAAAATGATAAGAATTTTTTACCTAAGATCATCAGCATACATTTTCTATTTGAAGGATCAGCTAGGTTCCTTGCCAGAAATTCCAGAAGTGAAGCAAGAATGACTATCATCACCATCCATTATTCAAGAGCATATTATAAATTCTAGCTACAGCACTAAGAGAAGAAAATGGAATTGAAAGAATCAAAAGGGGGGTAATAATGAAATAAAATATTATTTTGTTAATTATATGATAGAATTGGAAACTCTTAGAGATTCAACTAAGATTAGTTTAAACAAGCAATAACATTAGGAAAATGGCAAGTAACCACATAAATAATTATCATTTCTATATATTATCAAGAAATTTCTGCAAGAAGAGATAGTAAGAGTTATTTAAATAACTAGAAATAATATAAAATATCTGGGTATTATACCTGCCAAGAAAAAAGGCAGGAACTTTATTAACATAACTATGAAACACATTTATACAAATATATATTATTTGTGGTTGGGCTATCACTAAAATAAAAATGATGACTTTACCTCAACAGATCAATTTATTCAGTGCTATCCCAATTAAACTACAAAAACTATTTTATCGAGCTAGCAAATATAACAAAATTCACGTGAAAGAATAAAGTTCAAGAATATAAATGAAATTAAAGAAAAATGAAAGTCAAGGACTAATGGTACTAGATACTAAACTGTAACAAAATGTTAATTATAAAAACCACATAGTTATAAGATATTTTTGATGTATTTAATATTTAATTTATTCACAGATTACATATAAAAATAATTTTAACATTTTTAAAGAGTGTATTCCAAATTTTCACCCTCCTCATCCCTACCTGAAGAAGGTAAGCTATTTGGTATATGCATATCATTTATATGCAGTTGTGAAAATATATTCCATGTTGCTTATGTAGTGAAAGTACAAATAAAAATATCAAGTAAAACAAAGTTTTAAAAAGCATTCTTTAATCTGCATTGACTTCATCTGTTTGTTTGTTTTTTTTCTGTAGCTGAATAACATTTTTTCATTAGAAGTCCTTTTGGAATTGTCTTAGATCATTGCATTGCTGAGAATAGGTAAATGATTCTTCATTGATTATTACATCATCTGACTGTTATTCTGTATAATATTATTCTGTTTTATTCATTTCACTTTGTATTAGTTCATGTAAGTTTCTTCAGGTTTTTTTGAGAACATTCTGCTCTTCATTTCTTTTAGCATACTAGGATTTCATCACAATTATATCCCACAGCTTCTTCAGTCATTAACCAATTTATAGCTATCCCTTCAATTTCCACTTCTTGGTCACCACAAAAAGAGCTGCTAAAATATTTTTGTACACATCCTTTCCTTTTATCTCTAACAGCAGTATTGCTAAGTCAAAGGGTATGCACAGTTTTATAGCTCTTTCTACATAGTTCCAATGTGCTCTCTAGAATGGCTTGAATTAGTTCACAACTCCACCAAGAGTTCATTGGATCTCAATTTTCCCACATCCCTTTCTATGTTTGCCATTTTCTAATTCTGTCATATTAGTCAATCTGATAGGTATAAGGTGGTACCTCAATGTTGTTTTAATTTGCATTTCTCTGATCAAAAGTGATTTAAATCCTTTAAAAACACATGATTATATGTAGCTTTATTTGTTTCTTCTGAAAGCTACTTCTTCATATATTTAGGCCATTTATCAATTGGGAATGAATTATATTATTATACACATGCCTCATTTTATGTATTTAAGAAATAATGCCTTTATCAGATAAACATACATTTTTTCAGTTATCATTACACAGTATTTTCCTCAATTCTATTTGTCTCATTATCCTACTCTCTCTTTCTTGCCTTTTACCTTGTTCATCATCAAAAGAAAAGCCATACAGTTGTTATTGTTGTTCAGTCATGTCTAACACTTCAAGACTCCATTTGGGAATTTCTTGGCAAAGCTATTGGAGTCATTTACTGTTTCCTTCTCACGCTCATTTTATAGATGAGGAAACAAGCAAACAGAGCTAATTGACATTCCCAGGGTCACACAATTTAAGACCAAATTAGAATTGAGGAAAATGAGTCTTCCTGAATTCAGGCTTGGTACTCTCTCTACTGTGTCACCTAACTGCCATGTGTTTCCTACCAGGATTGAAACAAGGACAAAATTATCTTTTACTGATTAAAAATGTATGGTAGGTTAGCAGAGTAGAGAAGGCATATAATACACAAAAGTAAGTGACTATAATAACATATGTTTGATGCAAAGATAGAACTTGGTATAAGATCTCTCTATTTGTTAAAGTTTGTTAAGAAAACTTAAAATCAGTTTGTCAGAAAATAGGTATAGATCAATAGCTTACAACATTTACCAAGATAGAATCCAAATAAATGCATTGAGGTAGACACAAAGGAAGATATTATAAATAAATTAGAGTAGCATGTGATATATTACCTCTCAAGTTTATGGATGAGAGAAG
This sequence comes from Monodelphis domestica, assembly GCF_027887165.1. Taxonomy (NCBI): domain Eukaryota; kingdom Metazoa; phylum Chordata; class Mammalia; order Didelphimorphia; family Didelphidae; genus Monodelphis; species Monodelphis domestica. Next base: position 165,534,702 of record NC_077232.1, read on the forward strand.
CATTTATGAATAAGAGATAGATGGGTGGCATTATAGGATATAAGGTGTATAGTTTTGTAATTTTAAATTAAAAAAAAACTTTTTGTATGCCTAAAATAAACATAGCAAGGACTAGAAGTAAAGCAGAAAACTGGAAAGATTTTTATAGTCCTATTCTTGGATAAAGGAATTATATCTCAGATATGTTGAAAATGGAGCCAAATTTATATGGCTATGAGTCATTTCCCAATTGATAAAATGTCAAAGGATATAAACAAGCAGTTTTCAGAGGAAATCAAATCTATGTATAGTCAAATGAAAATGTATTCTAAATTACTATTTATTAGAGAAATGCAAATTTAAACAGATAGTTCACAACCATCAGATTGGCTAATATGACAGAAAAGGATGTTACAGTTAAAAGAGTGGTTGCCATAAACTGTGACCGCAAAAATATGGTTGTAAGACCTTGAATTGTCAAAACTGTAAAAGATAAGTTTTTAGTTTCTTGATTTTATATTAAAAATAAAGTGGTTGCCACGGGAAAAATTCCCAAATATGAAATACCCAAGTCAGCTGGGTTTTATGGAGATTTTAATTAATACAAATAAAGAAATTAAGAAAAAGGAGAGAGAATACCTGAGCCTTAAAAAAAAGGCTAGTCAGTCTTTTATCAACTCACCACAAGATCCTTCCAAGCAAAATTCTAGTGTTTAGAGAGACCCAGCTACTCCAACTAGTCCAAGCTCCAACTCAGCTACCAAAGCTGCACTCCTTTCAGCAACTGAGACAGAGACCAGCCTCCAATTCACCTCCATAGCTGAATCACCTCAGAGGCCTTTCTGACCTCGTTTTAAAGAGAATTTTCTCCTATGTCACCTCCCCTAAGTTTTTACATCTACCAATCACAGTATTCATTTTCCAAAGGACTGACCATTTTTAATTCACACCTGAGTAGACTAAACTTTTGAGTAATTCACACCTGTGTAGACTAAAACTTCACCCATCTTTTGGTAAGCTGGTCCCTTGTAAGTTTGCAAGTTGCCTGACCTTTTAGTGATTAATTTGACCTTCATAGGTACATAGCACCCTTTTGTATTAGATCTAAAAATAGACCTAGTTTAAGGACTTTTAGCTTTACTTTAAGTATGGGTTAAGTACTTTTCATTGTTCAGTAAGGAGTTCACAACTTTATCTTCCCCTAAAGTATGTTTAAGTATGGGTGGAGTAATGTTAGAATTCTCACATTCCTGTTCAAGTACCTTCATTGTTTAAAATGGGGAATGGTCTTAACCAAATGTTCTAAGGTAGAGTCTGAGAAATTTTAAGATTCACAAGGAAAATGGCAACTGTTGAAAGATATGTAGGAAATTGAGACACTAATAAAATTAGTGGAGTTATGAACCCATGCAACCATTCTGGAGAGAAATTTAGAATTTTGTCCAAAGAATTATAAAACTATTTACATTTTTACCCAACAATAATACTATTCAATTTGATTCCCAAAGTGATAAAGGGAAAAAGAAATAAAATATCTATATGTTTATTTTTTTTTTAAAACTGTCCAGGTGTTTCTCTGGAAGAACCTAAATAGGAAGAAGAGGAGAAAGAGTCTTGTGCCAGGGACAGGACTGAGAGTAAATAAATGCCAGAAGTCTTTTGGAGTCCACTCTAAACTCTGAAGCTCAAGGCTATTTTCAGAAACTGCCCTCAAGTTCTAAAGGGTGTCCTCCTCCTCTGCAATAATATGAAGCCTCAGGCTGAGACAATGAACCTGGCTACTTCACAAGCTCTCCTTTGAGAGGCTTCCTATCTAGTAAAGGACAGACCATCCTCATTGAACACCCCCCCCAATTCCAGGTAGCTCTGGCAGCTTAGCAAGCTCTGTCCATCTTCGCACTTCTCTTCCAGGAACTGGAACAATCTAGAACTTCTATCTGAGTAATTGGGCAAAGTGGAGTGAAGGTGAGTCCTCTCCCTTTCCTGGTGCTTTTCATACTCCTGAAGTTTCCTCCTCATAGCTTGTTAATCAATGGAGATATGGATAAGTTGTGGCATATTATTTTGTAATATGATGGTTACAGTGCTATAAGAAACAACAAGCACGTTGGTGTTAAAAAAAATGGGCATACTTTCACGAAATAATGAAGAGTGAAATGAATAAAACTAGGAGAATATTGTATACAATAACAGAAATATTCTTAAGAGTTTAAATGTGAGTACCTAAGCTCTTCTAATTAATATGATCATTCAAATCACCTAAGAAAGACTTATGAAGGAAAATGCTATCCACCTGCAGAGAATGTACTAATGCATGCATGAAAATATAAAAATATGTATTATATAGTCCTCTCTGTCTGTCTCTCTCTCTTTCACTCTCCCTCTTTATATATATACATATATATAATATACATGCATATACAGATAACAGACACATATATAATATTAACTTTTTCTAAAGTGGGTTTAAGAGGGAGGGACACAACATATAACTCAAAATGTATCAAAATAGAAAGAGTGAAAATTATAAAAAGAGAAGATAGAACAACCATTTTCATCACATCCCCCAGTGATACAGTGATTGAAAAGATTAATAAAATAGAAAGTCATTGATGGAACAGCTTTTTGAAAAGCAAAGTCAATGGACAAAAACTTAAAAAGATAAATGTGTATAAAGAGTAAAAGGCATTGTTAATACCTCTGATCTTCAAGGTTTATATAAGAGAAGAAACCTCTCTCAGAATTCCTACTGTTTTTGCATATATTTGAGTGGTTAAAAAAAGGAACAGCTATGACCAGAAACTATTTTAACTTGCAGTATGACCTATACTGTACAATTATGTATACTAGTTAAGTCCTATATGATCTAAGAGTATCTAAATTTTCTAGATTAATCATATTAACATTGGTGTTTGGTATGATCTGTTTTTTTTTCTTCCATTATGATGTGGATTTAGTACTTCAGCATCAGGTACCATAATGGTAATCTATTCTCTCATAAAATAGGTCAAGGGGATTGTCTTCTTCTAAAAGGTTGCTGCATAAATTCAAGAACTAAAAATCTCATAAATTTGGATATCAGGTATATACATACATTCATATAGATGTATATAATACACACAGAGTTCATGGAGATTTTACAATCGAGGCTTTGGTTCAGGAAAACCACCTTAGTCATTCATACAAGAAAAGGAGAGGAGGAAGCATCTACCTCTCACTTATTTGAGAAACAAATTTAAGGGAAAAGTTGGAGTAGTTCATAAAAGATTGAATTACTCCTCCATAAATTTTTTTCTAGTATAAGCAATACATCTCATTTCACATGACAAACATGGAAATATATATTTCATAATAGCACATATATAATCTAGATGAAATGCCCTGCCTTCTTGGAGAGGAGGATGGGTTAGGTGAGAGAAAATGAACATGAATTGCAAAATGTCAAATAATAATTATTAACATTATTAACATTTTTATCCACATATAATATGGGGAAAAAAAAAACCTGATTCTCCTCTGCTTTCTCAGGCTATAAATACAATGGCTGCTTTGGATCCAATACCACTATTGCTTAGAATGGGAGCTTTGGCCCAATCCTCTTCTAAATTAGTCCAATTTTTAACTCCTTAAATAACCTTGGTGTCCACTATCCCTCTCAGGAATTCACTTTATTAATACGGAGTTTAATGGGGACACTGAATGGAGTAATCCACTGTGTTTTAAAACTCTTGAGCTCATAAATTACACTAGTCTCAGCCTCCCTGATAGGTGGGGCAATAGGCATATGCTACCACTCTCACTATTAAGTACATGTTTCTTTTAAATTTGTTGTTGTGACAAGGTACAACTTAAATGGATCACTGAGGACACATTCAGGAATGGTGATGTAAAGAAAGGAGATACTGATAAAAATGAAAACATGACCAGAGTGTGTATGTATATATTTATATATATATATATATATATATATATATATCAATGTCAGTAGCAGATCTAATAAATTTTTCAATAAAAAACAAATTTAATGAGATACTCTCTCCATTTGTTTCTTTAGACAAAAAAAAAAAGGATGGCCACATCCATTAGCAACACAATATCAGCCAGACAAACAATTTTGGAGGTACCTAAAAAAGATAGTTTTTCTCTAAATAAGTCATCAGTTGACAGGTATATATTCCATAAGAGGATAATATCTTATGAAGGGCAAAGTTGTATAATAGTATTTTCCTACAGAAATTGGCTGCTTTATGAACACTGGCTTTATAGAAAACATCTATGTTTCTCTCTCTCTCTCTCTCTCTCTCTCTCTCTCTCTCTCTCTCTCTCTCTCTCTCTTCTCTTTCTTTCTCTGTCTCTCTGTCTTTTTTTCCTCTGTCTCTGTCTCAGTATCTCTCTCTTGGTTTCTATGTCTCTCTGTCTCTCTTTCTCTGTCTCTGTCTCTCTCTGACTGTCTTTATCTCTCTGTGTGTCTGTCTCTCTGTCTTATTCTGTCTCTCTGTCTCACTCTGTCTCTCTGTCTCTGTCTCTCTCTGTCTCTCTCTGTCTCTCTGTCTCTCTCTCTGTCTCTGTCTCTCTCTGTCTCTGTCTCTCTCTGTCTCTCTGTCTCTCTCTCTGTCTCTCTCTGTCTCTCTCTCTCTCTCTCTGTCTCTCTCTGTCTCTCTCTGTCTCTCTGTCTCTCTCTCTGTCTCTGTCTCTCTCTGTCTCTGTCTCTCTCTGTCTATCTGTCTCTCTCTCTGTCTCTCTCTCTCTCTGTCTCTCTGTCTCTCTGTCTCTCTCTCTCTCTGTCTCTCTCTCTCTCTCTCTCTCTCTCTCTCTCTCTCTCTCTCTCTCTCTCTCTCTCTCCTCTCTCTTTCTCTCTCTTTCTCATACATAGGTTTCCCATCTTCTTTCCCCATATCCCCCTGTAAGAAGACTTGGGCCTTTGGCCTCTTATTTTCCTGCTTTCATTTTAAATGATCAAATTTTCACCTTGCGCAGTAGCTCAATAATCACATACTTCATTAAGGATCTAATATAGTCTAATGAAAATCCTCTGTACTTATAATCAGAAGACTTAGCTTTAAATCTTGACTCTATCACTTTTAGGGGCAATTGAGCAACTCCCCCACAGCCCCCAGTTCCTTCATTTGTAAAAAGAAACAATCTTATCGGAGAACTTTTGAGGTCTCTTCCAGATCCAAATCTGTGATAGTTTGAGTAATATTGCCAAGGATCTTTAACTGAAATGCCCTCAGCCCTATATCGGGCAGCTAGGTGGTACAGTAGGTAGAAGTCTAGGCCTGGAGTCAGAGAGATCTGAGTTCATAACTAACCTAAGACTAGCTATCACTTAGCCCTATTTACCTAATTCTTCATCTTGGAAAAATCATTGACAAACCACGCCGGTATATTTGCCAAGAAAATCCCAAATCAGCTAAAGAAGAGTTGGACACAGCTGAAATAACTAAAAAACCACAATCTGATATTATTCTTCTATTAATCACAAATTGTATTCAAAATGTAACTTATATATTAATATTTGTGTATTTTGTTTCCACAAGTAGACTGTAAGATCCTTGAGGGCAAGATCCATACATCTTATGCTTCTTTTATGTCTTTATAGTGTTGGCTCAAAATGCTCCAGAAATAAATTTAAAATAAAAACAAATCAGCAGGATTTTATAGAATGTGGCCTCTACTCCCTCAGTTTTATATTCTTTTCTTCAGTTATGTGCTTTGAAGTTTAAAAAGTGCCAGACCTAAGATATAATTTCACCCCTACTTCCATCACAATTAATTACAAATCAGTCTCCAGCATCCTCATCCACTAGTGAATAATCAATGTTTATTCAGTGCCAGTTTCCAAGGAATTATTTTTTTATGGAATTCCAGTAAGAGTATAAGTGCTCATTTCAATGACTGCTACAATGGCAGAATTATTTGTTGATACTTTTTCAATTTTCATATATTTTTACTAATGTGGTGATCATCTTATTAATACCAAATTGCCTTAAGTATGGAAATATTATATGATATGAAATCGCATTTTCATTTGTATTTTTATTTATCTAATTTAAAAAGTAACAAAATGTTATTCTTTTTCTCCTTTTCTTTTTTCAACTTCTCTAGCTCTAGTTTCTCATTCCTCTCTTCCTCTTTGCCTCCAATTCTAAAAAATACCACTCAAATTGTTGTTTGATTTGGAAGAAATTTTTAAAAATGTTTGAGTGAAAATAAGAGAAATAGAAATAAATTTGAAAATTGTATAAATATATATATGAGTTTAAAATAAAACCTGTAATCTCCATTTTCCACAAAACATTTCTATACTTCTCAATAAATAACTTTTAATTTCTAAAATGAAGAAAGTATTTATAGTCAAATATATGTTTTTGTAAATTGTATACATATGCATATTTATAAATATATGAACATATATACATACATTTGAGAAATAGAAAAGATTTGAGTTACTGGAGGAAAACTTTGTATTCAGTAAAAATTGCCAGGAAAATTGGAAAGCAGTCTTGCAGAAATTTTGTAGAGATCTACATGTAATATTATGTACCAAGATAAGTTTCAAACAAATGCATAATTTATACTCAAATAATATCATCACAAAAAAAATTAGAGGAGCAAGAAATAAATTACTTTATATATGAATAGGTAAAGAATTGATCCTCAAACAGCAGATAAAAAGGATAACAGGAGATAAAATGAATAATCTGATTACATAAAATTAAAATGTTTATGGTCATGGACAATGGTAAAAGCATTAATCTATAACTCTTTCCAAATTAATTTTTATTGATGTTAAACAGTCATCATATTAAGACAACTGAAGGAGAATAGAAATTGTATAGCCTTCAAACTGTCCATCTGTTTGACAAACAGATTTATTTGATGTAAAAAATACTATTTTATAGTGTATTATAACAATATTTTACATTGAATTTCCCCCTTTGTTGGTGAATTTGTGAACATGTAATATGAATCACCAACACTGAGAGAAGATTAAGCTATTATATAGTGTCTTCCTAATAAACTTTATAGATTCCTTTTATTCTAAAGTGGAAGTTAAGTTAAAAATCAGGTTTTTGATACATAGTTATATTATATAAGTATCTAGTGATTTAACTACCTGAATTATTGTTAATTTAGCATCAAATTAACAGAAAAGTACTTTTCAAGACCATAGTAATATCAGAATCATACTATCTTTAAAATACAATTATTCTATAGTTACCAAATAATACCATAGATTATAAATTAACCAGACTATTACTATTTTGGACATAACTAAAACAATTGAACAACTACAATCCTATATTATTCTTTTACTAATCACCACTTGTATTCAATGTCCCTTATTCATTAATATGTGTGTGTTTTGTTTCCACGGATAGACTATAAGCAATTTGATGACAATCTGTTAACTAGAATTGATTCTTTTTTTTTCTCCTCACAATTCAACACTAGGCTTGCTCTCAACTTTTGGGACATGGTAATAAATAATAAGGGATCATGATATCTGAGATTAAGAATGCAGAATGAGGCATGCGATGAGAATCATTTTCTCAACTATACATATTTATAAAATGGTTTACAAAAGGATTTTATTTTGCTTTTTTTCATCCATTGAAGAAGAAAACTGGGAAGAATAAAATATTTTTTAATTGAATAAAAATCTAATTTAAACATGAAGTAACCAAATGCTTTAAAAAAAAGGGAAAAAAACAGAAGTCCAATCTCAATACAACATAGTATTATAAAATAATTGACATTCATGCTGATGATTCTAAAGCAGAATATCCAGAATTATTCACAATAACAAAAATCAAATTCATAACATACCGTAATGTAATTTACAAATGTATTTAGAGTTTTAAAGCACCGTCATCACAAAATATACCCCTAATAATTTCATCACTCACATATTTCATCACTCACATATTTTCTAGAAATTGAAAAAAATTGCTATATAGATATTATATAAAGGTAGTTCTATTTTCTTTGTAATGTCCTTTCAAATTGTTCATAGTCAAAACTTGAAAGCAGATTAACCTTATCATATATTTAGAATTGGATGCCATAACAAAAGTCATTTATTACAATTTTATCATTTTGCAAATAAGGGAAAGTGAGACCCAGAAGGGGAAAATTAATTTGTGCATTTTTAAAAACTATGAAAAAATATTTCACAATGAAATTAAGGTGATTTTTAAGCCATACATCTTTTCTATATCTAATGATTATTGTTAGGCTTACATACTTATGTTCAAATATTATATAAGAAATTCATATAGCTACTCTGTTACTTTTTCCTCCTATGTAAAAGGTAGATTTTTGAAAGAGCTCTGAATTTGGAATCAAAGGGACCAAATTCAGTTCTTGTCTTTCAGATCTTTGACATTGTTCTAGTTACATTGTGACTCCTTTCTACAGATGTTTCCTCACTTGTAAAATGAGAGAAATGAACTAAATAATATTTAGACTCCCTTCCAGGTCTAAAATCCAAGTGGATTCTTAAGTTCTTAAGTAGTTTCCAGTGCTTTGTCTTTACAATGTTGCTGTTATTATATAGAATGCTTTTCTGACTCTCTTCACTACAATCAACTTTAGTTCATATAAATCTTACCATGAATCTCTGAAACCAACTTCATCATTTCTTTAGTACCTTATTAATCAAATGCATATATCATATCTTGTTTAACAATTCCCCAAATGATGACTCTATCCTCATTCATTCAGTCAGTAAGCATTTAGTAAATATCTCCTTTATGCCAGACACTTTGCTAAGCCTCCGGTAAACAAGGAAAAGCAAAAACAAAACAACAAAACCCCAAACCAAATTGAACAAAACAATCCTTCAACTCAAGGAGATCATATTAAAATGCAGCGCATAATACGAAAGGAACTATTTACAAACTATATATAAATTAAATTGGAGATGATCAGCAGAAGAAAAGCATTATCAGTCAGGAGAAATAGGAAAAGCACATGTGTAAACTGGGATTTTAGTTGGAACTTGAAGGAAGCCTGGGGACCCAGGAGGCAGAGATGAGGAGGAAGGATATCCTAGGAGTGGGAAGGAGTAAGCAAAAATGCCCAGCCTTTGATCAAAGGTTTTCTTATATGAGGAAAAGCTAGGAGTTCAACGTCACTGAATTTTAGGGTATATGATGACAGGCAGGAGTAAGGTTTAAGAAGGGGTCCAGGTTGTGAAGAGCTTTCTATACCAAAAGAAAAGATTTCTATTTGCTCCTGGAAGTAATAAGAAGCTACTGGAATGTACTGAATCCTGGGAGAAGAGTGACATCAGGTTTGCACTTTAGGAAAATCATATTAGAGACTGAATGGAGGACAGATTAGCATGGAGAGAGAAGTGAAGCAGGTAGATTCATCAGCAGGCTACTGTAGCAATGGACATATGAACTGATGAGCACCTGTACCAGGTTAGTGTCAGGGTCAGAAGAGAAAGGGGTGCATTTTCCATAGTTATTGTGATGGGAGAGCTAACCAGAGTAAGTAACAAATCATGTATGGGTAGGAGAGGGAGGAGTTGAGTTTGACATCTAGATTTTGAGCCTGGATGATTATGAGAATGGTTGTGTACTCAAAAATAATAAGAAAGTTTGAATGGGGAAGAGATTAGGGGTAAAGTTAGTAAATTTCTTTTTTAATCCTTTTAGACTGAGGTTTGTACTGGAGATCTATAATTAAAATAGCTAACTTTTATATAGTAATTATTAAATGCAAAGAACTTTGGTAAGAACTTTGCAATTTTCTCATTTGGTCTCTCACAAAAAAAAAAAAAAAAACCCTGGGTGATAGGTACTACAATTACCCATATTTTACAAATGAGTAAACTGAGGGAAGTAGAGATTAAGAGACTTTCCCAGAGGCACACAACTGGTTTTTAAGGCTGAGTTTAAACTCATCTTCCTCATTAAAAGCCTAGGACTGTATCCATTGCACCACTTAAGTGCCCAATCTAGTTTCAAAAGTCTAAAGGGAAATTGAAAATTTGCCTCTGGAGATGAGGAAAGAAATTAGGGCTGAAAAAGTAGGTCTGAAAATCATCAGTTAAGGGGGAGTGATCATTGAAACCGTGAAAGATTATGAGATCAACAAAGTGAAAAATTATAAAGAAGAATTAAACAAGCAGCCTTTGAAATGCATGTAGCCCATAAAACTGATAAGTTCATCCTGAAGCAATTTAAAGAGTAATTGGAAAATATTTTATAATAATATATAATAAAATATGGATAATATGAATATTATATAATTATATAATAATATTGATATTTCTATGCAACTTAAAAGGCAAATATATGCTTACAGTAATCCCTTCATATGGTTTAGTGTCCCCTATTTCATTTGACTGTTAGTATACTGGCATAGAGGCAGAAGAAGGTACCCCCAAAATTCTTTGATATCATAAAAAAAAATTACTGTGTTTGTGTGCACATGACATCTTTTCTTCTCTGTTTTTTTGTGAGTATAGAACTAGTAGTAGAGTCACTAGGATAATGGTTATGGTTACTCCAGTAGCTTTGGGGCATAATTCAAAATTGCTTTGCATAATGGATGGATCAGTTTACAAATCCACCAGCCTTGCATTAATGTACCTCTTTTGCCACAGAACCTGGAGCTTGTCACATTCTTTCTTTTATCAGCTTTGGCAATTTAATGAGAATGAGGTGGTATCTCAGATTTATTTTAATTTACATTTATTTTAATTTACATTTTCTAAGTATTGGAAACTTAAGAGAACTTTGTATCTATGAGTCATTTTGTCTTCTGTAATCTTAACTTTTTTTTTTGGCAATGAAATCTCTGCTTCTCCATGGATTGAATAGATAATTTCTCCCTTGCTCCTCTCATTTGTTTTTGATGTTACTCTTTATGTCCATTTTGCAAGTATTTGAAACTTATCATGATATATGTTGTGTTATGTTGGTTTATACCAAGTTTCTGCCAGAATAGAGTCTAATTTTATGAACTGCTTTTTTGTTTTGTTTTGTTTTGTTTTGTCTTGTTAAATAATGATATTTTGTTCTAATAGGAAGGACCTCTGCATTTGTCAAGGACCAGCTTATCATATTAATAAAAAGCACTTTGGAAAAAAGTCCTCATTTCTGTATGTTACTAATCAAATGCATATGTTAAATGTGCACAAATCAGATGGTTATGAATATCAGAAGAGTGACTTCTCTCCTCCCTTTTCCCAGATTTTTTTCTGATATACTTTTACCCCCACAATGACTAAACTATTTTAAGCAATTTTACCTCATTAATCTACAAAAGTTACATTTAGAAAATTTCAAGCAAAAACTCAATAGGCTTGGCTCTTGTCAGCCAAATAAGAGATTCAAATGAATGCCATAGTTGATGCAGCTGCTGCTTGGCTAGTGTGCTATATAGGACAGTTTGTCTCGATTGAATGCATAACTTTGTCTGAGGATAAAACTGGATAGAATGGTCATGCAACACTGAAGATGCTGCTGGAGGGGAATACCTTGGCATATTCAGTAGTTTTCTCACCTGCCTTGCCTGGGAAGCCTGAAAAAACTTCTCAGGCAGCTGTGAAGGCTAATTTGAGCCATCTATCTCTTTTTGTCTTTACAGGTTTTTATGGCACATATTAACACAATATGTAGATGCCTGGACAAAAATATTTAGAATATTAAGGTGATGTGGAGGATGCTCTATCTTCCCCATCCCTTTCTCTCTCCTCTTACCCCCTTACAAAAACCATATTTTGAAAAAACTCAGAGAATCATAAAGTTTTAGTTTAAAGGACTTTAGCAGTCATTTTAGCTCATTCCTCTTTTTCTACAGCTGAGGAAACTGAGGCTCAGAGATAATATGTCTCAGATCACACAGATTGTTAGTGGAAGAGATGGAGTTTGAACCCATCATCTGGAATTAAGTCCAATGCTCTTTCCACTTTACCATATTGACTCTCTAAAAGGAAGCATTGATCATTTGATAGTGGTATTATTCTTCCTACCAGAATTTCCAAATTTTTTTGAAATTTTTTGTATTTTATTTTATATTTTTATTGATGGGTTCATATTTGGATACACTCATGTAAAATATATATCAAAGAGTTACTTCATTATGATAGCATTGATGAATATTGTATTACACTGATAAGTGACCTTTCTAGATGAGCTTTGGGTACTAGAGAAGCAGAAGGGTATACTGAAAATAACACTGAATTTGAACTCAGAGTACCTGGATTAGAATCAAAACTCACTGACCCAGTTTTGTAGACTTTTGATTCTTACTTTCCTATCTTTAAACTAAAAAGTTTCCAGCATGATAAAAAGTCCTTGCCATCTAGAAATCTATGACTGCATTACTTTAAAGAGGGTTGTTACATCCTCAACTATTTTCTTATTACTGGTATACAAAATAAAAATTGCCCCAAGCAAAGTGCATTTGATGTACTCAAGTACATCACTTGTATTCGATGTAATCTCCAAACTTTCACCATTTAATCTAGCATCATCCAAGAGCTTTGAGAATCTGGACATGGATCAAAAGTCAGGGGTGAAAGCTGTACTGTTGGGCAAACCACTTAGTTTAATTGGCATTTGAATGGAGGGATTGCATTAGATAATCTCTATGATCTCTTTCAGATCTAAAATTTTTGTATTTGAGGAAATTCATACCATTCTTTAAAGTTTACTAAGTGTTTTCTTCACAACCTCTTGAGAAAGGTAATATGAGTATGATAGGGGAAAAGAGTACTGAGGGATGAGGAGGTCAAGGTACTATTCACTCAGCTAATACATTTCTGATTGAGGATTTAGATCAGAACATACTTTTTTAATTGAATTTTATTTTTTAATTATATGCAAAAAATTGATGATTGCTTTATAACATTTTGCAATTCAGATTTTTCTACCTCCCACACTCACCTACTCCTCCCCCAAAATAAAGATAGTCCCAAGCATTCTAATCCAAGACTACTAATGTTTCCATATCATATTGTTTTACTTAGAAACATGAAAAAAATCTATTAAAGCTTAAAACTATAATAAGACTTTTGGTACATCCAGTTTAATGCTAGCAACATCATGTATACTAGTTATCTCACTAAATTCTTACAATAGGAGTGGACTGTGAGTGTGGTACTATTATTATCCATATTTTAGATGATTTAACATTCATAGATATTAAATAACTTACTCTAGATTATATATCCAGTAAATATCCCAAGAACATTTGAACCTAGGTGGTGTTGACTTTATATATAATTCTATAGCATGTGTTCTGTTTGATCATTCCAAAAATAGCATATAACAAGGACTCGATTCATTAAATGATAGCCTGAGTGTTATAGAATATCATTGCTATAGAATTTATGGGAAGAATTTCTCTTTCTCCCCTTTTATCTGCTCTACTAGTAAAAACCAAAGTCATCAGTTAAATCACACTTACAGCCATATGTTTGATTTAACTTCTGAAAAGTAGCCATCAAGTGTAGACTATGGAGTTAGTCAGATTTTTTTTTAATAACCAATATAAGATAATTTCACCTGAATTGAAACTTCCACTCATTGACTTGTATTAGCATTGGTTCAATGATCTGCATCAACCTGTGCTATAAGAATATATAAAAGGACTATCATTTCAGTACCTTAGAAAATTTGATATTGGAACTCCCTCCACAAATTCTCAACTTTATATTTAACTTATTAGAAAATAAGTTTTAATGTATTACCAAAGCACATCAACATTAATCAACTTATCCATATTCACACAAATGTTGGTTCTAGGATTTGAATCCATTTATTCCTGAATCCAAACCCAGAAATTCATCCAATAACCACTGGTGCTTCTTTCTTAAAATCTATTGTAAAATTTTGAGTACACATATGTTTCCTTTTGAATATATCAAAGCACACAGTTCTAAGTTTTTAAACAATGAATAGGCTGTATTAAATTATTTTGTGGCGTATTGGGTAGATATTGCTTCCTTCATACATTATAACATGCTTTTCTCATTTCAAAATATAGAAGAGCACTCATTGGTTCACATCTGTATTGAAAGATCCAGTTCTTTATTTAAGGTGTACTAGGCAAACTGAATGAGATGGATTTTTATCTCCAAATGTGATCTTAATAACTAATAAGTCTAACCTTTCCTGGCAGATGTATGAAGTTAAAGGAACTAATTGATCATGTTGGCACTAAAGTGTTATTCATTCTGCAAAGGCCAAGTTAATTCAAATTGATGTGATTCAAATTCAGCTTAATCAACTACTAGACAGACTGATTTCATTCCCAGTTATACTACAATTCTCCATCTCCTATATTTGTATTCCCTTCAGTATTATAAAAGAGCTTATACACACAGACATCCACACACATTTCTTAACTAAAGAAGCATCCACTTATATATTCTATCCTATTTGTAAAATTGATCTGAAGATTGACTTTTGAAGAATTTCACTTCTTGGTTCTGTTTACTCTAAGAAGGTCAGATTGTATAAATTATAATGAACTACATAAACGTGGACATTTTATGTACTTGAATACTGTTCTGTATTCTGCTGTAATAGATGAAAATCAAACAATCATAATTTTAACTGATGTTAAGTTAATAATTTAATGCAATATAATAATAGATGTCAATAAGAAATATAATTATTATCATGAAATTTAATATTGAATGGCCAATGAGAAATCCATTCTGATGATGAAAATGTTAGGGCTAGGAGTTATATATAATTTTATATTAGTATCAATTAAAAACAATGACTTTTATGATATACACAAATCTGAAACATACTCAAATTTAATATTACATATTCTTATAGAACTATTCATTAAATTGTTTTTCAGCAATTATTTCATTTTATTTTAAAATGGCAAAATTTAAAAAAACTCACAAAATTCTTCCCTCTATTTTCCCCTGAACTTAAAATTTTCTTGAATTAAGAAAGGGAATGACTTGGTACAGGGAAGAAGTTATATGTGTATACATATGCTATATACCCTATATAACTTCCTGAATTTATTTAGATTATTATTATGATTACTGAAAAAATTGACTGAATCTCATAGTAAAAAAGAGTAACATAAGTAGGAAACTAAGATTAATATATTTTTCCTGTCTTCATAATTTTAAATGTTTAAAGGCTAGGCTAAGCAAGTTGATTATTGATTTTGTTCATATGAAGACTTCAGGAGCTAAAAGAAAAATATCAAATGTGAGTGAAAATGTATATGTTTAGCACTATTGGGTTTGTACCCCAAAGAGATAATAAGGGAAAAGACTTATACAAAAATATTTATTGCCATGCTTTTTTTGATGGCAAAAAATTGGAAAATGAGGGGGTGACCATCAATTGGGTAATGGCTGAACAAATTGTGGTATATGTTCATAATGGAATGCTATTGTGCTCAAAGGAATAATGAATTGGAGGAATTCCATGTGAACTGGAACGACCTCCAGGAAGTGATGCAGAACGAAAGGAGCAGAACCAGGAGAACATTGAACACAGAGACTGATACATTATGGCACAATCAAATGTAATGCAGTTTTCTACCAGTAATAATGAAATGACCCAGGACAATCCAGAGGAACTTAGGAAAAAGAATGCTATTCACATCCAGAGAAAGAACTGTGGGAAAAAATGCAGAAGAAAAACATTTGATTGATCACATAGTTCAAATAGGGATATAATAAGCATTTTTTATGTTAATAGATCACTCTACTGCAAATATGAGTAACATGGAAATGGGATTTGAACAATTATATATGTATAACCCAGTGGAACTGCTTGTCAGCTTTGGGAAAGGTGAGGTGAGAAGGAGGGGGAGTGGATCATGAATCATGTACCCATGGACATTTTTTTCTAAATAAAAAGGGGGGGAAAAGAACATTTATATGTTTTAGGGGCTTGTTTGGGTACATGTCCAAATCTCATAATATGGAGGCAATTTACTTATAGAAGGAAACATTCAGAATTATTTTATCAGTGAGGTGGTAGTAGCCTATTTTTTATAGGTTTTGTCTTTAAAATTGTTAGAATGGAAAAGCCTCTTTCTTGAACTCTTATTTTGCAGTGTCCAGAGAATAAAAAGTAACTTTTGTTTCTTCTCCCTCTTGAAAGTATTGCAAGTTTTCTCTTTCCTTTGGATTGTATGTGTATTGGGGAGTAATTTTTAAAAAAATCTAAATAATTCACATTAATCAATCATTGATCTCCTTGGAAAAGAGAGATTTGGGGATGGAAATTTAGAGCAAGCACAAGTATCTTCTAATACTTTCTCACATTATACTTCTATTCCTTTAGCCTATTGCAATATGATTATATGGGATTTAATAAGGATTTACTGGATGAGTTCATGAAAAATGAAAGGGATATTTGAAGGGAGGGTTAGAGTATTTGAGCTGAAATTTCATTGCCTTGGCCAAGCCCTTCTATAGATGTGCTTGAAAATGCAGATTCATGACTTTCCTATGTTAGATCTGTAACTTCTCTGTAACTTATGGTCACTGAATGCTGCCTCAAACATTGAGAAATTGGATTATTTGTTGAGGGTAATGAATGGTCACTTAGTACATGTCAGAAACAAGGTCTAAACTCAGATGTTCTCAACTGCAAGGTAAATCTTTTATCCACTATACAACTCTAAATATCACTGAATTATATTAACTGGTAATTTTCTTTCAGAGGAGTTTGTTAATCATTTTGTGATATTCATCATCTTCCTTTCATTCTTTAGGTTTTCAAAATACCTCAAAACTGACTAATTCACTGCTTTTTCTTGGAGTGCTTTGCAAACACTTTCACATTAATCTTCATCATTATGGAGTATTATAGTTTCAATTAAAAGGAAACATCATATATCCAGGCAAATCATGAGCAATTAATTATATTTGATGAATAACTTAAAAATAAACATAATACATGGTGCATATAAACATGAAAATTAATTATAAAAACAATGGCAGTCAAATCCAATTACATTAGAAGCTACTTTTTTAAAAGTGAAAACGATGCAAAACTGCAATTGAAGCTTATAAATATTTTGAAATAAAAAATTGCATGGATGCATATGAGAAAACATTAGGAGATAATTATTTAATATTACATAAATTAACAGGGGTACTCTATTTAATGCTTGGGAAGAATAAAGTAAAAAATGCACTTGAATGGAAACCCTTATTTATTTTCCTGAACTGGTCTAATATCTTCAACACTTGTTTGGTTATTTCCAGAGAAGAAAAAATAAAAGAAAAATAAAGTTTGCTTTGAATAACTTTGGAGATGTAGATAATGGGTTATTTTGAAGGCATGTTTTGATTTAAAATATGTAAAGACAAATATATGAAGATAAAGACAAAGAGAAAAGGAGGAGGAGAACAATAAAGGGGTAGGATCTAGAGGGTAATGTAAAGCTAAAAGAAAAGGTGAAGTGATTTAAAATATAAAATTCAGCCTATTAAAATAATAATTTCATCACCAAAAAATCATAATGCCTTGTTTTTTAGATATATTAGTCTATTAATATTTCTATCATGACATATGTAGTTAGTAAGTATCATTATATTCTACATTATGAAAATGATTACAAATGAAATTGCAAGCCTAAGGTCACAAATAGCAAAATTATCTAAAACAGAGGTCCCACACCAAAGTTGTTAGATAAAGATTAAAATAAAATCACTTAAATAATGATTTGAAAGAATCTTAAGCAGTACTAGAGAATTATTCTAAGCTCCCCGACTCAACCAATGGGAGGGAAATTTAAAATTTTTTCTTAACCCCTCTGTTAATCAGATTATTACTTATAAAATGAGAGGAAATCCCGTGCCTTATTTCTCATTTTTCTGTATTCTATTTCATGAACATTTCTAAAATTTAAGTATGCAAATAGAAAATTTGAATTATGACAAAACATGCATCTCCAAATTTTAAATATGGAAATTCTGGTTTAATCTGAGTATATATTGTTGCTGCAAATACAAATTTCAAATCCTCTAAGCCTTCTCATCCTATATGATTTCAGTCATTGTAGTAATATCTTGGGGGTAATGATGAATAGCTATTGTTTGTCATATCTCATTCCGCATGGATAGTTATAATACACCTCTAATTTTGGTTATTCATATTTATTTTTTTTCTTAGATACAATTCATGTAAAATATATATTTGCAGTCATTTAAGCCTCATGTCTTTATTCTTTTCTAAATAACAATTTCTTTTTATTTTATTCTCAGTTCAATAAATGAAGCCTTAAATCTTCCCAAAATTGGCTAGTTGAGAAAAAATAGAAATGAAAAGTAAATTACAGAACTTAAAAATGAAAACAAATGAGGGAGCAAGAAATTACAACAAATGAGTAATAAAATTAATTATCAGAACATAATTATTTAATTTTATACCAACAAAAGTGACAATTTATTTATTTTTTTAAACTATTACCTTCTATCTTAAAGTTAATACTGTGTATTGGCTCCAAGGCAGAAGAGTGGTAAGAGTTAGGCAATGGGGGTTAAGTGACTTGAACAGGGTCACACAGCTAGGAAGTGTCTGAGGACACATTTGAACCAAGGACCTCTCATCTTTAGGCCCAGCTCTCAATCCACTAAGCTACCCAGCTGCCCCCAAAACTGATAATTTAAATGAAATGAATGTATAACTAAATACAGAAAATCTGCTGAAGACAGAAAATAATAACACATTTAGTTAACCCAATATATGTCATGGTTAAAATATTAGAGAAGCCATGAATTAGGAAAAAATTCCCAAGAACATAAATTTTTCTGGTAATTTTTATCAAATATTACAAGAATAGCTAATTCCAAGAGTCAATGAAATAATAGTAAAAAATAGGAAAAGGAGGCTTATCAAATTCATTCTATCAAATGCAGTCTTTTTACCCAAAAAAGAGAAATACGACCCAAAAAAGGGATAATATAGATCATTATCTCTAATAAATAACATATATATATGTTCCAATAAAATAAAATTTCTACAAAATATCCAATTTATTTCAATTTTAGAAAATATATAATTATAGAAATAATGCAATTAACATATTAGAAATTTAATAATAGAATAAGTCAAATTAAATCAATTGATAACATAATTAAATTAAAGCATATAATAAAAATTTTAAAATATTTGAAATAAATTACCTTCCCTGAATAGGATAAATGGAATTTATATAAAACCAAGAACCAGCATTATATATGTCAAATAATCTTCAGGGTTTTTCTAATATGATCAAGGTAATATATTTTTTTTAATAACTACTACTACTATTCATAATTAACAGAACTGGAAATAATAGCAAGGGCAAGAAGATATGATGAAACAAACAAAAAACAAAGCATAGGTAAAGAGGAAATAAAATTATTGATTTTTTGCACTTAATAAGAAAATTGAAGAAAAAAATTCTCGAATGCAAAATTTTAAAGAAAAATGGAATACAATTAAAAATTCAGCAAAGTAGCAAAATATAAACTCATTTTAATGATATTTATTTCTATATATTGCCAACCACACCAAACAGGATGAGATATTAACAAATTCCATTGAAAATAACTTTACAATACATGAAATATTAAGAAATCCACTTTATAAAGCATACAGGAGAAGACTTCCGGGTAAACATGATGTCAGTCTAGATGCAGGATGCTTCCTCTCCTCAGCACCCACTGATATAGACAACTTGAAAAGACCAAAAAATAAACCAAATTCATAAGAAAGAAGGGACTCTATAGTAGGGTGAATCATTGAAGGTATGTGTGATTTTGGAATTTCCACACTATAAGGGGGTGAGAAAGCTCCCACCCAAATGTGAATTGATCTACTGTACCCTAGCCCAGCTACAAAGCCAGAGTCAGAGCCAACACGTGCCAGAACCAGAAAGTGAGCAAGGGGCACCTCTAGATCCTTGGGAGCTGACTAAGACCACCAAAGACCTACACCTGAGAACAGCTATACCTAAAACGCTGATCTGCTGGGGAGCATAGACCATTGGCTATCTCGGGAAGGTGGCGCAGAGAAAGAAAGTGAACAGAGGAGGCTGTGGAGAATCAAGAGCTTGCCTCAGGAAAAATACTTGGTCCTTAACTCCATACACAGAGACCCTGCCCCTCTCATTCAGATTTCTGGCTAAAAAGGGAAGGAAAAACCTCCACAGTGATGGCAAATTGTGCATAGGAGCAAAAAATATTCTCCAAGAAAAAAAACAAAAAGGCATTGACCCTGGAAAAATTTTATGGAGGAAAAACCGAGGATACAGAGGAAACACAGGAGAAAATTCAAATAAACCCATAACCTTCAAAAAAATGGAAAATTTCCAAAAGATCTGGAAGAATTTAAATTATAGATTATCAAAAAGATGGAGTCTCCTGGCAATAAAAATGAAAAATAGTTCGAAGAGAAAATCAAAAGATTAGAGCAGAAAATCAAAAGATTATGACAGAAAACCAGGCCGTAAGGACCAAAAATGGCCAAATGGAAAGCAATGATCTTGCAAAACAGCAAGGACTAATAAAGCAAAATCAAAAGACTGACAAAATAGAAGAAGGAATAAAATATCTCACTGACAAGATGACAGATCAGGAAAAAAAGATCATGACAAATTGAGAATCATTGGTCTACCTGAAAAGCCAGAAATAAACAGAAATCTTGACATCATACTACAAGAAATCATCCAAGAAAACAGTCCTGATGTTCTTGAACAAGGGGGCAAAATAGACATTGAAAGAGTTCATAGAATACCCTCTACACTAATTCCTCAAAAGACAACTCCCAGGAATGTAATTGTCAAATTGCAGAGCTTTCAAGCTGAGGAGAAAATTCTACAAGAAGCCAAAAAGAGATAATTCAGATACCAAAGAGCACCAATCAGGATCATACAAGACCTGGCAGCTTCCACATTAAAAGACCCCAAGGCCTGGACATGATATTCAGAAAGGCAAGAGAATTGGGCCTTCAACCAAGAATCACCTATCCATTAAAACTGATTATATCCTATGGGAATTTAATAAAATAGAAAATTTCCAAGTATTTGTAAAGAAAAGACCAGAACTAAGTGTAAAGGATGATATCCAAACACAAAGATCAAGAGAAACATGAAAAGGTAAATAGGTAAGAGAGGGAAAAGGGGAAAAGGGTTTTTTATTCAAACTTTTTTATTTAAGGGCTAAAATTAGAACAAATTATATATATATATATATATATATGTATATATATATATATATATATATGGGGAAAATGTTATTTGTAACTCTCAAAATTTGTAATCATTATTATAGTAATTAGAAGAATCACTCACAGGAAGAAATTGGGGCATTAAGGGTTATAAGATGATACGCAAAAAAGAAAAAGGGTGGGGGGAATCGAAGATGTCACCAAGAGATACTTGAAGAAATGAAATAAATAGGATAATCTTTATCACACAAAGATAAACATAAGAAGGGGAGGTGTGAATTTCAAAACTACTCCACCCTATTCAGACCATTACTTAGAAGATTGGATTTAGCTGTTTCCTGATCAATAACAATAAAGATACTTGGAATAACAGAATCAGGTCTTGGAAACTACATTCTCCATCCTACTCAGTGTAGCAAGTTTAGGAAGGGCTGCAGCAAACTCAAGATTTAATTATTTGAGAATATGGCCTTCAACAGGCATGTGCAAAAAAAAAAAACAACAGACCACTGGGCAGTCCAAGGTCATGCTAGAGCTACCATTGACACATGTGTTATGCAGGAAGTGAGGTAGAGAACAGCCTCTGGAGTTCTCAGGACTTCCTGGGAGAAGGGCTAGTGTTCACTTCAAGGCTGGTGCTAAGAGTTGGAGGAGCCCCGTGAACTACTTTCCTTCAGATTGGTCACATGAGTGATAAGAACTAATTATTTTCCCTGCCTTGGCTATCCAAGGCCTTAAAGCCCGCTTTGGCTCAGCCTGAGCCAGAGTGGTTCTGAGTTAAACTTCTTTACTTCTCTCCCTTTCCTTCTCTCTCCCTCTAATACTTTCTTCCTCCTGCTGTAATTAAAACACCATAAAAATTTGGCAGATGACTTGAGTGTTTCATTTAGGAATTACATAAGTGAATTCCTCGACCTTAAATTAATATATATATATATATATATATATATATATATCAGTCTTTAAGAATACTCTTATAAGAAGGAGAGGAAGAGAGTGCTAATAGTTAATACTTAAACTGTACTCTCGTTGAAATCAATTCTGAGAGGGAAGAGCATTATTTTAACAGGGTAAGTGAGAAGGGAAAACTAAGAGGGTAGGGGGGAGGGAGTACACAAAGGGAGGGAAAGAGAGGGAGGGAGAGAACTTAACAGACCCTAAAAAAAGGAGGAAACAAAAAGGGAGGGTCCAGGATTGATTAAAAGTAAACCACTGGTTTAAAAGGATATGGCAAAAGAAGAAAGGACAAAACTAGGAAGGGATAACAAAATGCTAGGGAATTTACAAGTGACAATCATAACTTTGATCATGAATGGGATGAACTCATCCATAAAACATAAATGAATAGGAGCATGGATTAGAATTCAAAACCCTACCATATATTGTCTACAAGAAACAAACTTGAGGCAGGTAGATACTCACAAGGTTAGAATTAAAGGTTTTTGCAAGGTCTATTGGGCTTCAACTGATAGAAAGAATGCAGGAGTTGCAATCATGATATCTGACAAAGCCAAAGTAAAAATAAATATGATTAAAAGGGATAGAAAAGGTAAATACATCTGGATAAAAGGAAGTAGAGACAATGAGCACATAGTAGTAATTCAAATATATGTACCAAATGGTATAGCACCCAAATTTCTAATGGAGAAACTAGGAGAATTGAAGGAAGAAATAGACAGTAAAACCATATTAGTGGGAGATTTGAACCAACCACTATCAAATTTAGATAAATCAAATAAAAAAATAAATAAGAAAGAGGTAAAAGATGTGAATGAAATCTTAGAAAAATTAGATTTAATAGATAAATGGAGAAAAATAAATAGGGACAAAAAGGAATATACCTTCTTTTCAGCAGCACATGGCACATTCACAAATATTGATCATGTACTAGGGCATAAAAACATGGCAAAAAATGCAGAAAAAATAATAAATACAACCTTTTTCAGAAGAAATGCAATAAAACAATGATCAATAAGAGAACATTGCTTATCCTCACAAAGCTGTTTCTGATTCAGCTCATTCCAGCCATCCACTGTAGACCTTGATTCAGATTGTTCACCTGGTCCCAGCCCTGCTTGCCCAGCTCCTGCTGCCTGCTTCTGCACTCCAGCAATCCAGACCTGCTTGACCCAGATTGCTCTCTGAAGCCCTGGCCCCAGCCCCAGCCCCAGCCCCAGCAAATCTAGCCTTGGAGCCAGATCACCCCAGCCCAGCCCCAGGACCCAGGCTTCTGGTAGCTGCCCCAGGTTTTTTAGGATTCACAAACCAGCTGGTAAATTTTTTTTCTGCTGATCTTTCCTTGGCCAACAATTAACCTCCACAGTGGCAGGGGACCATGGGGGGGAGGGACAATGAGGGGAAGGAAGAGACTTTTATAAACATGAAGTTGATTACAAGCATGGCATATTTCAAGGAATATCTTATGAGTGCACTGATTCTGTTACTTATCTCACCTGAGATTCAGGGGAGAAATTCATCTCCATGCAACTCTTTAACCCAATTTGAGATTCCTAAAACCCACCCTCACTATGGGGGAGGAGTTCAGTGGCTCAGTGGTTCAGTGGATTGAGAGCCAGGCCTAGAGACAGGAGGTCCTGGGTTCTAATCTGGCCTCGCACACTTCCTGGCTGTGTGACCCTGGGCAAGTCACTTGAACCCCATTGCCTACCCCTTACCAATCTTCTGACTTCTGACAATAGGCACCTAAATGGATAAAAAAAAAGAATTTTAAAGAGACTTGAGGTTATATTTTTAAGACTTTTCAGACTCCAATGTTTTGTAAAAATTTTTGTATTTTATTGCATTTTGCTGATTGTTTTAAGATTTAATTTTGTTGGTTTTAAGTTCATATATTAATGCATTCAATACTATTCTGTTACACTGAATTGTTTTAATGTACTAGGTTTTAACTACTGTTATATTCTATTGCTTTTCCCCTATAACTATACCAAACAAATATTATTGAATAAGCTCATATATAAAAACAGATTTTGTCTATTTTTACTTTGTAAATTGTCACCTTAAAGATAGACAGACTTCATAAAAACTGGTTACATTTGTATAACAACCTTTGGATAATTTAATGAGCTAAATATCTCAAATTAATTTTAAGGGGTCTTTTAGACATGATTTTTATATTTTTTTCAACAAAGCTGATAAGGTCCATTTTAGTAGCAGAAGTGAAATACAATTATAATCCCCACCTCCCACATTTATAAAAATGTGAATGG